>NW_027043005.1:0-234706 GCF_036013475.1 Columba livia | reverse complement strand
TCTTCTTTCTTACTTCTTTCTTTCTTCTTTCTTGCTTCTTTCTTGCTTCTTTCTCTTTCTTTCTTACTTCTTTCATACTTCTTTCTTACTTCTTTATTCTTTCTTTCTTACTTCTTTCTTACTTCTTTCTTACTTCTTCCTTACTTTTTTCTTACTTCTTTTTTTTTCTTTCTTACTTCTTTCTTACTTCTTTCTTACTTCTTTCTTACTTCTTTCTTACTTCATTCTAACTTCTTTTTTCTTCTTTCTTCCTTCTTTCTTACTTCTTTCTTACTTCTTTCTTCTTTCTTTCTTACTTCTTTCTTACTTCTTTCTTACTTCTTTCTTACTTCTTTCTTACTTCTTTCTTGCTTCTTTCTTCTTTCTTACTTCTTTCTTACTTCTTTCTAACTTCTTTCTTTCTTCTTTGTTTCTTACTTCTTTCTTACTTCTTTCGTACTTCTTTCTTACTTCTTTCTTACTTCTTTCTTTCTTACTTCTTTCTACTTCTTTCGTACTTCTTTCTTACTTCTTTCTTACTTCTTTCTTACTTCTTTCTTTCTTCTTTCTTACTTCTTTCTTTCTTCCTTCTTTCTTCTTTCTTACTTCTTTGTTTCTTCATTCTTACTACTTTCTTACTACTTTCTTACTTCTTTCTTACTTCTTTCTTACTTCTTTCTTACTTCTTTCTTACTTCTTTCTTACTTCTTTCTTCTTTCTTACTTCTTTCTTACTTCTTTCTTACTTCTTTCTAACTTCTTTCTTTCTTCTTTCTTTCTTACTTCTTTCTTACTTCTTTCTTACTTCTTTCTAACTTCTTTCTTACTTCTTTCTTACTTCTTTCTTTCTTACTTCTTTCTTACTTCTTTCTTACTTCTTTCTTACATCTTTCTTCACTCCTTCTTACTTCTTTCTTACTTCTTTCTTACTTCTTTCTTACTTCTTTCTTCATTCCTTCTTACTTCTTCCAATCTTCTTTCTTACTTCTTTCTTACTTCTTTCTTACTTCTTTCTTAATTCTTTCTTACTTCTTTCTTCTTTCTTTCTTTCTTCTTTCTTACTTCTTTCTTTCTTACTTCTTTCTTACTTCTTTCTTACTTCTTTCTAACTTTTTTTCTTCTTTCTTACTTCTTTCTTACTTCTTTCTTACTTCTTTCTTCTTTCTTTCTTACTTCTTCCTTACTTCTTTCTTTCTTCTTTCTTCTTTCTTTCTTCTTTCTTACTTCTTTCATACTTCTTTCTTACTTCTTTCTTCTTTCTTTCTTACTTCTTTCTTACTTCTTTCTTTCTTCTTTCTTCTTTCTTTCTTCTTTCTTACTTCTTTCTTACTTCTTTCTTCTTTCTTTTTTACTTCTTTCTTACTTCTTTCTTACTTCTTTCTTACTTCTTTCTTAATTCTTTCTTACTTCTTTCTTCTTTCTTTCTTTCTTCTTTCTTACTTCTTTCTTTCTTACTTCTTTCTTACTTCTTTCTTACTTCTTTCTTACTTCTTTCTAACTTCTTTTTCTTCTTTCTTACTTCTTTCTTACTTCTTTCTTACTTCTTTCTTCTTTCTTTCTTACTTCTTTCTTACTTCTTTCTTTCTTCTTTCTTCTTTCTTTCTTCTTTCTTACTTCTTTCTTACTTCTTTCTTACTTCTTTCTTCTTTCTTTCTTACTTCTTTCTTACTTCTTTCTTTCTTCTTTCTTCTTTCTTTCTTCTTTCTTACTTCTTTCTTACTTCTTTCTTACTTCTTTCGTACTTCTTTCTTACTTCTTTCTTACTTCTTTCTTTCTTACTTCTTTCTTACTTCTTTCGTACTTCTTTCTTACTTCTTTCTTACTTCTTTCTTACTTCTTTCTTTCTTCTTTCTTACTTCTTTCTTTCTTCCTTCTTTCTTCTTTCTTACTTCTTTGTTTCTTCATTCTTACTACTTTCTTACTACTTTCTTACTTCTTTCTTACTTCTTTCTTACTTCTTCTTACTTCTTTCTTACTTCTTTCTTACTTCTTTCTTCTTTCTTACTTCTTTCTTACTTCTTTCTTACTTCTTTCTAACTTCTTTCTTCTTCTTTCTTTCTTACTTCTTTCTTACTTCTTTCTTACTTCTTTCTAACTTCTTTCTTACTTCTTTCTTACTTCTTTCTTTCTTACTTCTTTCTTACTTCTTTCTTACTTCTTTCTTACATCTTTCTTCACTCCTTCTTACTTCTTTCTTACTTCTTTCTTACTTCTTTCTTACTTCTTTCTTCATTCCTTCTTACTTCTTCCAATCTTCTTTCTTACTTCTTTCTTACTTCTTTCTTACTTCTTTCTTATTCTTTCTTACTTCTTTCTTCTTTCTTTCTTCTTCTTTCTTACTTCTTCTTTCTTACTTCTTTCTTACTTCTTTCTTACTTCTTTCTAACTTTTTTCTTCTTTCTTACTTCTTTCTTACTTCTTTCTTACTCTTTCTTCTTTCTTTCTTACTTCTTCCTTACTTCTTTCTTTCTTCTTTCTTCTTTCTTTCTTCTTTCTTACTTCTTTCATACTTCTTTCTTACTTCTTTCTTCTTTCTTTCTTACTTCTTTCTTACTTCTTTCTTTCTTCTTTCTTCTTTCTTCTTCTTTCTTACTTCTTTCTTACTTCTTTCTTCTTTCTTTCTTCTTCTACTTCTTTCTTACTTCTTTCTTACTTCTTTCTTAATTCTTTCTTACTTCTTACTTCTTTCTTCTTTCTTTCTTTCTTCTTTCTTACTTCTTTCTTTCTTACTTCTTTCTTACTTCTTTCTTACTTCTTTCTAACTTCTTTTTCTTCTTCTTACTTCTTTCTTACTTCTTTCTTACTTCTTTCTTCTTTCTTTCTTACTTCTTTCTTACTTCTTTCTTTCTTCTTTCTTCTTTCTTTCTTCTTTCTTACTTCTTTCTTACTTCTTTCTTACTTCTTTCTTCTTTCTTTCTTACTTCTTTCTTACTTCTTTCTTTCTTCTTTCTTCTTTCTTCTTCTTTCTTACTTCTTTCTTACTTCTTTCTACTTCTTTCTTACTTCTTTCTTTCTTCTTTCTTACTTCTTTCTTTCTTCCTTCTTTCTTCTTCTTACTTCTTTCTTTCTTCTTTCTTACTACTTTCTTACATCTTTCTTCTTCTTTCTTACTTCTTTCTTACTTCTTTCTTACTTCTTTCTAACTTCTTTTTTTCTTTCTTCTTTCTTACTTCTTTCTTACTTCTTTCTTACTTCTTTCTTTTTTTTTCTTACTTCTTTCTTACTTCTTTCTTACTTCTTTCTTCTTTCTTTCTTCTTCTTACTTCTTTCTTTCTTTTTCTTCTTTCTTTCTTACTTCTTTCTTACTTCTTTCTTACTTCTTTCTTACTTCTTCTTCTTTCTTACTTCTTTCTTACTTCTTTCTTACTTCTTTCTTCCTTCTTTCTTAATTCTTTCTTACTTCTTTCTTACTTCTTTCTTACTTCTTTCTTCATTCCTTCATACTTCTTTTTCTTTCTTCTCTTCTTACTTCTTTCTACTTCTTCTTACTTCTTTCTTACTTCTTTCTTACTTCTATTCGTTACTTCTTTCTTTCTTCCTTTCTTCTTCATCTTTCTTCCTTCTTTCTTCTTTCTTACTTCTTTCTTTCTTCTTTCTTATTACTTTCTTACTACTTTCTTACTTCTTTCTTACTTTCTTTCTTACTTCTTTCTTCATTCCTTCTTACTTCTTTCAAACTTCTTTCTAACTTCTTTCTTACTTCTTTCTTACTTCTTTCTTACTTCTTCTTACTTCTTTCTTCTTTCTTTCTTTCTTCTTTCTTACTTCTTTCTTACTTCTTTGTTACTTCTTTCTTACTTCTTTCTAACTTCTTTTTTCTTCTTTCTTACTTCTTTCATACTTCTTTCTTACTTCTTTCTTCTTTCTTTCTTCTTCTTTCTTATACTTTCTTTCTTCTTTCTTCTTTCTTTCTTCTTTCTTACTTTTTTCTTACTTCTTTCTTACTTCTTTCTTCTTCTTTCTTACTTCTTCCTTACTTCTTTCTTTCTTCTTTCTTCTTTCTTACTTCTTCTTACTTCTTTCATACTTCTTTCTTACTTCTTTCTTCTTTCTTTCTTACTTCTTTCTTACTTCTTTCTTTCTTCTTTCTTCTTTCTTTCTTCTTTCTTACTTCTTTCTTACTTCTTTCTTCTTTCTTTTTACTTCTTTCTTACTTCTTTCTTTCTTCTTTCTTACTTCTTTCTTAATTCTTTCTTACTTCTTTCTTCTTTCTTTCTTTCTTCTTTCTTACTTCTTTCTTCTTACTTCTTTCTTACTTCTTTCTTACTTCTTTCTAACTTCTTTTTCTTCTTTCTTACTTCTTTCTTACTTCTTTCTTACTTCTTTCTTACTTCTTCTTTCTTCTTACTTCTTTCTTACTTCTTTCTTCTTCTTTCTTCTTCTTTCTTTCTTCTTTCTTACTTCTTTCTTACTTCTTTCTTACTTCTTTCTTCTTTCTTTCTTACTTCTTTCTTACTTCTTTCTTTCTTCTTTCTTCTTTCTTTCTTCTTTCTTACTTCTTTCTTACTTCTTTCTTACTTCTTTCTTACTTCTTTCTTCTTCTTTCTTACTTCTTTTCTTTCTTCCTTCTTTCTTCTTTCTTACTTCTTTCTTTCTTCTTTCTTACTACTTCTTACATCTTTCTATCTTCTTTCTTACTTCTTTCTTACTTCTTTCTTACTTCTTTCTAACTTCTTTCTTTTTTTCTTACTTCTTCTTACTTCTTTCTTACTTCTTTCTTCTTTCTTTCTTCTTTCTTACTTCTTTCTTTCTTTTTTCTTCTTTCTTCTTACTTCTTTCTTACTTCTTTCTTACTTCTTTCTTTTTTTTTTCTACTTCTTTCTTACTTCTTTCTTACTTCTTTCTTCTTTCTTTCTTCTTTCTTACTTCTTTCTTTCTTTTTCTTCTTTCTTTCTTACTTCTTTCTTACTTCTTTCTTACTTCTTTCTTACTTCTTTCTTCTTCTTTCTTAATTCTTTCTTACTTCTTTCTTACTTCTTTCTTACTTCTTTCTTCATTCCTTCTTACTTCTTTTTCTTTCTTCTTTCTTACTTCTTTCTTACTTCTTTCTTACTTCTTCTTACTTCTTTCTTACTTCTTTCTTTCTTCTTTCTTCCTTCTTTCTTTCTTCCTTCTTTCTTCTTTCTTACTTCTTTCTTTCTTCTTTCTTATTACTTTCTTACTACTTTCTTACTTCTTTCTTACTTCTTTCTTACTTCTTTCTTCATTCCTTCTTACTTCTTTCAAACTTCTTTCAAACTTCTTTCTTACTTCTTTCTTACTTCTTTCTTACTTCTTTCTTACTTCTTTCTTCTTTCTTTCTTTCTTCTTTCTTACTTCTTTCTTACTTCTTTGTTACTTCTTTCTTACTTCTTTCTAACTTCTTTTTTCTTCTTTCTTACATCTTTCATACTTCTTTCTTACTTCTTTCTTCTTTCTTTCTTACTTCTTTCTTACTACTTTCTTTCTTCTTTCTTCTTTCTTTCTTCTTTCTTACTTCTTTCTACTTCTTTCTTACTTCTTTCTTCTTTCTTTCTTACTTCTTTCTTACTTCTTTCTTTCTTCTGTCTTCTTTCTTTCTTCTTTCTTACTTCTTTATTACTTCTTTCTTCTTTCTTTCTTACTTCTTTCTTACTTCTTTCTTACTTCTTTCTTACTTCTTTCTTACTTCTTTCTTCTTTCTTTCTTACCTCATTCATATTTCTTTCTTACTTCTTTCTTCTTTCTTTTTTACTTCTTTCTTACTTCTTTCTACTTCTTCCTTTCTTCTTTCTTACTTCTTTCTTACTTCTTTCTTACTTCTTTCTTACTTCTTTCTTCTTTCTTTCTTACTTCTTTCTTACTTCTTTCTTACTTCTTTCTTACTTCTTTCTTTCTTCTTTCTTACTTCTTTCTTTCTTCTTTCTTACTTCTTTATTACTTCTTTCTTACTTCATTCTAACTACTTTTTTCTTCTTTCTTACTTCTTTCTTACTTCTTTCTTACTTCTTTCTTCTTTCTTTCTTACTTCTTTCTTACTTCTTTCTTACTTCTTTCTTACTTCTTTCTTACTTCTTTCTTTCTTACTTCTTTCTTACTTCTTTCGTACTTCTTTCTTACTTCTTTCTTAGTTCTTTCTTACTTCTTTCTTCACTCCTTCTTACTTCTTTCTTACTTCTTTCTTACTTCTTTCTTACTTCTTTCTTACTTCTTTCTTACTTATTTCTTACTACTTTCTTCTTTCTTACTTCTTTCTTACTTCTTTCTTTCTTCTTTCTTGCTTCTTTATAACTTTTTCTTCTTTCTTTCTTACTTCTTTCATACTTCTTTCTTACTTCTTTATTCCTTCTTTCTTACTTCTTTCTTACTTATTTCTTACTTCTTTCTTACTTTTTTCTTACTTCTTTCTTTCTTCTTTCTTACTTCTTTCTTCTTTCTTACTTCTCTCTACTTCTTTCTTACTTCATTCTAACTTCTTTTTTCTTCTTTCTTACTTCTTTCTTACTTCTTTCTTACTTCTTTCTTCATTCCTTCTTACTTCTTTCTTACTTCTTTATTTACTTCTTTCCTACTTCTTTCTTACTTCTTTCTTACTTCTTTCTTACTTCTTTCTTTCTTCTTTCTTACTTCTTTCTATCTTCCTTCTTTCTTCTTTCTTACTTCTTTCTTTCTTCTTTCTTACTACTTTCTTACTACTTTCTTACTTCTTTCTTACTTCTTTCTTACTTCTTTCTTCTTTCTTTCTTACTTCTTTCTTACTTCTTTCTTTCTTCTTTCTTCTTTCTTTCTTCTTTCTTACTTCTTTCTTACTTCTTTCTTCTTTCTTTTTTACTTCTTTCTTACTTCTTTCTTACTTCTTTCTTACTTCTTTCTTAATTCTTTCTTACTTCTTTCTTCTTTCTTCTTTCTTCTTTCTTACTTCTTTCTTTCTTACTTCTTTCTTACTTCTTTCTTACTTCTTTCTAACTTCTTATTTCTTCCTTCTTACTTCTTTCTTACTTCTTTCTTACTTCTTTCTTCTTTCTTTCTTACTTCTTTCTTACTTCTTTCTTTCTTCTTTCTTCTTTCTTTCTTCTTTCTTACTTCTTTCTTACTTCTTTCTTACTTCTTTCTTCTTTCTTTCTTACTTCTTTCTTACTTCTTTTCTTTCTTCTTTCTTCTTTCTTCTTCTTTCTTACTTCTTTCTTACTTCTTTCTTACTTCTTTCTTCTTCTTTCTTCTTTCTTACTTCTTTCTTTCTTCCTTCTTTCTTCTTTCTTACTTCTTTCTTTCTTCTTTCTTACTACTTTCTTACATCTTTCTTTCTTCTTTCTTACTTCTTTCTTACTTCTTTCTTACTTCTTTCTAACTTCTTTTTTTTCTTTCTTATTTCTTTCTTACTTCTTTCTTACTTCTTTCTTACTTCTTTCTTTTTTTTTTCTTACTTCTTTCTTACTTCTTTCTTACTTCTTTCTTCTTTCTTTCTTACTTCTTTCTTACTACTTTCTTTCTTCTTTCTTCTTTCTTTCTTCTTTCTTACTTTTTTCTTACTTCTTTCTTACTTCTTCTTCTTTCTTTCTTACTTCTTCCTTACTTCTTTCTTTCTTCTTTCTTCTTCTTTCTTCTTTCTTACTTCTTCATACTTCTTTCTTACTTCTTTCTTCTTTCTTTCTTACTTCTTTCTTACTTCTTTCTTTCTTCTTTCTTCTTTCTTTCTTCTTTCTTACTTCTTTCTTACTTCTTTCTTCTTTCTTTTTTACTTCTTTCTTACTTCTTTCTTACTTCTTTCTTACTTCTTTCTTAATTTCTTTCTTACTTCTTTCTTCTTTCTTTCTTTCTTCTTTCTTACTTCTTTCTTTCTTACTTCTTTCTTACTTCTTTCTTACTTCTTTCTAACTTCTTTTTTCTTCTTTCTTACTTCTTTCTTACTTCTTTCTACTTCTTTCTTCTTTCTTTCTTACTTCTTTCTTACTTCTTTCTTTCTTCTTTCTTCTTTCTTTCTTCTTTCTTACTTCTTTCTTACTTCTTTCTTACTTCTTTCTTCTTTCTTTCTTACTTCTTTCTTACTTCTTTCTTTCTTCTTTCTTCTTTCTTTCTTCTTTCTTACTTCTTTCTTACTTCTTTCTTACTTCTTTCTTACTTCTTTCTTTCTTCTTTCTTACTTCTTTCTTTCTTCCTTCTTTCTTCTTTCTTACTTCTTTCTTTCTTCTTTCTTACTACTTTCTTACATCTTTCTTTCTTCTTTCTTACTTCTTTCTTACTTCTTTCTTACTTCTTTCTAACTTCTTTCTTTTTTTTTCTTACTTCTTTCTTACTTCTTTCTTACTTCTTTCTTCTTTCTTTCTTCTTTCTTTACTTCTTTCTTTCTTTTTTCTTCTTTCTTTCTTACTTCTTTCTTACTTCTTCTTACTTCTTTCTTTTTTTTTCTTACTTCTTTCTTACTTCTTTCTTACTTCTTTCTTCTTTCTTTCTTCTTTCTTACTTCTTTCTTTCTTTTTTCTTCTTTCTTTCTTACTTCTTTCTTACTTCTTTCTTACTTCTTTCTTACTTCTTTCTTCCTTCTTTCTTAATTCTTTCTTACTTCTTTCTTACTTCTTTCTTACTTCTTTCTTCATTCCTTCTACTTCTTTTTCTTTCTTCTTTCTTACTTCTTTCTTACTTCTTTCTTACTTCTTTCTTACTTCTTTCTTACTTCTTTCTTTCTTCTTTCTTCCTTCTTTCTTTCTTCCTTCTTTCTTTCTTTCTTACTTCTTTCTTTCTTCTTTCTTATTACTTTCTTACTACTTTCTTACTTCTTTCTTACTTCTTTCTTACTTCTTTCTTCATTCCTTCTTACTTCTTTCAAAACTTCTTTCAAACTTCTTTCTTACTTCTTTCTTACTTCTTTCTTACTTCTTTCTTACTTCTTTCTTCTTTCTTTCTTCTTCTTTCTTACTTCTTTCTTACTTCTTTGTTACTTCTTTCTTACTTCTTTCTAACTTCTTTTTTCTTCTTTCTTACTTCTTTCATACTTCTTTCTTACTTCTTTCTTCTTTCTTTCTTACTTCTTTCTTACTACTTTCTTTCTTCTTTCTTCTTTCTTTCTTCTTTCTTACTTCTTTCTTACTTCTTTCTTACTTCTTTCTTCTTTCTTTCTTACTTCTTTCTTACTTCTTTCTTTCTTCTGTCTTCTTTCTTTCTTCTTTCTTACTTCTTTATTACTTCTTTCTTCTTTCTTTCTTACTTCTTTCTTACTTCTTTCTTACTTCTTTCTTACTTCTTTCTTACTTCTTTCTTCTTTCTTTCTTACCTCATTCATATTTCTTTCTTACTTCTTTCTTCTTTCTTTTTTACTTCTTTCTTACTTCTTTCTTACTTCTTCCTTTCTTCTTTCTTACTTCTTTCTTACTTCTTTCTTACTTCTTTCTTACTTCTTTCTTCTTTCTTTCTTACTTCTTTCTTACTTCTTTCTTACTTCTTTCTTACTTCTTTCTTTCTTCTTTCTTACTTCTTTCTTTCTTCTTTCTTACTTCTTTATTACTTCTTTCTTACTTCATTCTAACTACTTTTTTCTTCTTTCTTACTTCTTTCTTACTTCTTTCTTACTTCTTTCTTCTTTCTTTCTTACTTCTTTCTTACTTCTTTCTTACTTCTTTCTTACTTCTTTCTTACTTCTTTCTTTCTTACTTCTTTCTTACTTCTTTCGTACTTCTTTCTTACTTCTTTCTTAGTTCTTTCTTACTTCTTTCTTCACTCCTTCTTACTTCTTTCTTACTTCTTTCTTACTTCTTCTTACTTCTTTCTTACTTCTTTCTTACTTATTTCTTACTACTTTCTTCTTTCTTACTTCTTTCTTACTTCTTTCTTTCTTCTTTCTTGCTTCTTTATAACTTTTTTCTTCTTTCTTTCTTACTTCTTTCATACTTCTTTCTTACTTCTTTATTCCTTCTTTCTTACTTCTTTCTTACTTATTTCTTACTTCTTTCTTACTTTTTTCTTACTTCTTTCTTTCTTCTTTCTTACTTCTTTCTTCTTTCTTACTTCTCTCTTACTTCTTTCTTACTTCATTCTAACTTCTTTTTTCTTCTTTCTTACTTCTTTCTTACTTCTTTCTTACTTCTTTCTTCATTCCTTCTTACTTCTTTCTTACTTCTTTATTACTTCTTTCCTACTTCTTTCTTACTTCTTTCTTACTTCTTTCTTACTTCTTTCTTTCTTCTTTCTTACTTCTTTCTATCTTCCTTCTTTCTTCTTTCTTACTTCTTTCTTTCTTCTTTCTTACTACTTTCTTACTACTTTCTTACTTCTTTCTTACTTCTTTCTTACTTCTTTCTTCTTTCTTTCTTACTTCTTTCTTACTTCTTTCTTTCTTCTTTCTTCTTTCTTTCTTCTTTCTTACTTCTTTCTTACTTCTTTCTTCTTTCTTTTTTACTTCTTTCTTACTTCTTTCTTACTTCTTTCTTACTTCTTTCTTAATTCTTTCTTACTTCTTTCTTCTTTCTTTCTTTCTTCTTTCTTACTTCTTTCTTTCTTACTTCTTTCTTACTTCTTTCTTACTTCTTTCTAACTTCTTATTTCTTCCTTCTTACTTCTTTCTTACTTCTTTCTTACTTCTTTCTTCTTTCTTTCTTACTTCTTTCTTACTTCTTTCTTTCTTCTTTCTTCTTTCTTTCTTCTTTCTTACTTCTTTCTTACTTCTTTCTTACTTCTTTCTTCTTTCTTTCTTACTTCTTTCTTACTTCTTTCTTTCTTCTTTCTTCTTTCTTTCTTCTTTCTTACTTCTTTCTTACTTCTTTCTTACTTCTTTCTTACTTCTTTCTTTCTTCTTTCTTACTTCTTTCTTTCTTCCTTCTTTCTTCTTTCTTACTTCTTTCTTTCTTCTTTCTTACTACTTTCTTACATCTTTCTTTCTTCTTTCTTACTTCTTTCTTACTTCTTTCTTACTTCTTTCTAACTTCTTTTTTTTCTTTCTTATTTCTTTCTTACTTCTTTCTTACTTCTTTCTTACTTCTTTCTTTTTTTTTTCTTACTTCTTTCTTACTTCTTTCTTACTTCTTTCTTCTTTCTTTCTTCTTTCTTACTTCTTTCTTTCTTTTTTCTTCTTTCTTTCTTACTTCTTTCTTACTTCTTTCTTACTTCTTTCTTACTTCTTTCTTCCTTCTTTCTTAATTCTTTCTTACTTCTTTCTTACTTCTTTCTTACTTCTTTCTTCATTCCTTCTTACTTCTTTTTCTTTCTTCTTTCTTACTTCTTTCTTACTTCTTTCTTACTTCTTTCTTACTTCTTTCTTACTTCTTTCTTACTTCTTTCTTTCTTCTTTCTTCCTTCTTTCTTTCTTCCTTCTTTCTTCTTTCTTACTTCTTTCTTTCTTCTTTCTTATTACTTTCTTACTACTTTCTTACTTCTTTCTTACTTCTTTCTTACTTCTTTCTTCATTCCTTCTTACTTCTTTCATACTTCTTTCAAACTTCTTTCTTACTTCTTTCTTACTTCTTTCTTACTTCTTTCTTACTTCTTTCTTCTTTCTTTCTTTCTTCTTTCTTACTTCTTTCTTTCTTACTTCTTTGTTACTTCTTTCTTACTTCTTTCTAACTTCTTTTTTCTTCTTTCTTACTTCTTTCTTACTTCTTTCTTACTTCTTTCTTACTTCTTTCTTACTTCTTTCTTACTTATTTCTTACTACTTTCTTCTTTCTTACTTCTTTCTTACTTCTTTCTTTCTTCTTTCTTGCTTCTTTCTTGCTTCTTTCTTCTTTCTTTCTTACTTCTTTCATACTTCTTTCTTACTTCTTTATTCTTTCTTTCTTACTTCTTTCTTACTTCTTTCTTACTTTTTTCTTACTTCTTTCTTTCTTCTTTCTTACTTCTTTCTTACTTCTTTCTTACTTCTTTCTTACTTCTTTCTTACTTCATTCTAACTTCTTTTTTCTTCTTTCTTCCTTCTTTCTTACTTCTTTCTTACTTCTTTCTTCTTTCTTTCTTACTTCTTTCTTACTTCTTTCTTACTTCTTTCTTACTTCTTTCTTACTTCTTTCTTGCTTCTTTCTTCTTTCTTACTTCTTTCTTACTTCTTTCTAACTTCTTTCTTTCTTCTTTGTTTCTTACTTCTTTCTTACTTCTTTCTAACTTCTTTCTTTCTTCTTTCTTTCTTACTTTTTTCTTACTTCTTTCTTACTTCTTTCTAACTTCTTTCTTACTTCTTTCTTACTTCTTTCTTTCTTACTTCTTTCTTACTTCTTTCTTGCTTCTTTCTTCTTTCTTACTTCTTTCTTACTTCTTTCTAACTTCTTTCTTTCTTCTTTGTTTCTTACTTCTTTCTTACTTCTTTCTTACTACTTTCTTACTTCTTTCTTACTTCTTTCTTACTTCTTTCTTACTTCTTTCTTACTTATTTCTTACTTATTTCTTACTACTTTCTTCT
Organism: Columba livia; assembly: GCF_036013475.1. Taxonomy (NCBI): domain Eukaryota; kingdom Metazoa; phylum Chordata; class Aves; order Columbiformes; family Columbidae; genus Columba; species Columba livia. The sequence continues at coordinate 222,392 of NW_027043005.1, read as the reverse complement.
TTCTTACTTCTTTCTTACTTCTTTCTTTCTTCTTTCTTGCTTCTTTCTTACTTCTTTCTTCTTTCTTTCTTACTTCTTTCATACTTCTTTCTTACTTCTTTATTCTTTCTTTCTTACTTCTTTCTTACTTATTTCTTACTTCTTTCTTACTTTTTTCTTACTTCTTTCTTTCTTCTTTCTTACTTCTTTCTTCTTTCTTACTTCTCTCTTACTTCTTTCTTACTTCATTCTAACTTCTTTTTTCTTCTTTCTTACTTCTTTCTTACTTCTTTCTTACTTCTTTCTTCATTCCTTCTTACTTCTTTCTTACTTCTTTCTTACTTCTTTCTTACTTCTTTCTTACTTCATTCTTACTTCTTTCTTTCTTCTTTCTTAATTCTTTCTATCTTCCTTCTTTCTTCTTTCTTACTTCTTTCTTTCTTCTTTCTTACTACTTTTTTACTACTTTCTTACTTCTTTCTTACTTCTTTCTTACTTCTTTCTTACTTCTTTCTTACTTCTTTCTTACTTCTTTCTTACTTATTTCTTACTACTTTCTTCTTTCTTACTTCTTTCTTACTTCTTTCTTTCTTCTTTCTTGCTTCTTTCTTGCTTCTTTCTTCTTTCTTTCTTACTTCTTTCATACTTCTTTCTTACTTCTTTATTCTTTCTTTCTTACTTCTTTCTTACTTCTTTCTTACTTCTTCCTTACTTTTTTCTTACTTCTTTTTTTTTCTTTCTTACTTCTTTCTTACTTCTTTCTTACTTCTTTCTTACTTCTTTCTTACTTCATTCTAACTTCTTTTTTCTTCTTTCTTCCTTCTTTCTTACTTCTTTCTTACTTCTTTCTTCTTTCTTTCTTACTTCTTTCTTACTTCTTTCTTACTTCTTTCTTACTTCTTTCTTACTTCTTTCTTGCTTCTTTCTTCTTTCTTACTTCTTTCTTACTTCTTTCTAACTTCTTTCTTTCTTCTTTGTTTCTTACTTCTTTCTTACTTCTTTCGTACTTCTTTCTTACTTCTTTCTTACTTCTTTCTTTCTTACTTCTTTCTTACTTCTTTCGTACTTCTTTCTTACTTCTTTCTTACTTCTTTCTTACTTCTTTCTTTCTTCTTTCTTACTTCTTTCTTTCTTCCTTCTTTCTTCTTTCTTACTTCTTTGTTTCTTCATTCTTACTACTTTCTTACTACTTTCTTACTTCTTTCTTACTTCTTTCTTACTTCTTTCTTACTTCTTTCTTACTTCTTTCTTACTTCTTTCTTACTTCTTTCTTCTTTCTTACTTCTTTCTTACTTCTTTCTTACTTCTTTCTAACTTCTTTCTTTCTTCTTTCTTTCTTACTTCTTTCTTACTTCTTTCTTACTTCTTTCTAACTTCTTTCTTACTTCTTTCTTACTTCTTTCTTTCTTACTTCTTTCTTACTTCTTTCTTACTTCTTTCTTACATCTTTCTTCACTCCTTCTTACTTCTTTCTTACTTCTTTCTTACTTCTTTCTTACTTCTTTCTTCATTCCTTCTTACTTCTTCCAATCTTCTTTCTTACTTCTTTCTTACTTCTTTCTTACTTCTTTCTTAATTCTTTCTTACTTCTTTCTTCTTTCTTTCTTTCTTCTTTCTTACTTCTTTCTTTCTTACTTCTTTCTTACTTCTTTCTTACTTCTTTCTAACTTTTTTTCTTCTTTCTTACTTCTTTCTTACTTCTTTCTTACTTCTTTCTTCTTTCTTTCTTACTTCTTCCTTACTTCTTTCTTTCTTCTTTCTTCTTTCTTTCTTCTTTCTTACTTCTTTCATACTTCTTTCTTACTTCTTTCTTCTTTCTTTCTTACTTCTTTCTTACTTCTTTCTTTCTTCTTTCTTCTTTCTTTCTTCTTTCTTACTTCTTTCTTACTTCTTTCTTCTTTCTTTTTTACTTCTTTCTTACTTCTTTCTTACTTCTTTCTTACTTCTTTCTTAATTCTTTCTTACTTCTTTCTTCTTTCTTTCTTTCTTCTTTCTTACTTCTTTCTTTCTTACTTCTTTCTTACTTCTTTCTTACTTCTTTCTAACTTCTTTTTTCTTCTTTCTTACTTCTTTCTTACTTCTTTCTTACTTCTTTCTTCTTTCTTTCTTACTTCTTTCTTACTTCTTTCTTTCTTCTTTCTTCTTTCTTTCTTCTTTCTTACTTCTTTCTTACTTCTTTCTTACTTCTTTCTTCTTTCTTTCTTACTTCTTTCTTACTTCTTTCTTTCTTCTTTCTTCTTTCTTTCTTCTTTCTTACTTCTTTCTTACTTCTTTCTTACTTCTTTCTTACTTCTTTCTTTCTTCTTTCTTACTTCTTTCTTTCTTCCTTCTTTCTTCTTTCTTACTTCTTTCTTTCTTCTTTCTTACTACTTTCTTACATCTTTCTTTCTTCTTTCTTACTTCTTTCTTACTTCTTTCTTCATTCCTTCTTACTTCTTTCAAACTTCTTTCAAACTTCTTTCAAACTTCTTTCTTACTTCTTTCTTACTTCTTTCTTACTTCTTTCTTACTTCTTTCTTTCTTTCTTCTTTCTTACTTCTTTCTTACTTCTTTGTTACTTCTTTCTTACTTCTTTCTAACTTCTTTTTTCTTCTTTCTTACTTCTTTCATACTTCTTTCTTACTTCTTTCTTCTTTCTTTCTTACTTCTTTCTTACTACTTTCTTTCTTCTTTCTTCTTTCTTTCTTCTTTCTTACTTCTTTCTTACTTCTTTCTTACTTCATTCTTCTTTCTTTCTTACTTCTTCCTTACTTCTTTCTTTCTTCTTTCTTCTTTCTTTCTTCTTTCTTACTTCTTTCATACTTCTTTCTTACTTCTTTCTTCTTTCTTTCTTACTTCTTTCTTACTTCTTTCTTTCTTCTTTCTTCTTTCTTTCTTCTTTCTTACTTCTTTCTTACTTCTTTCTTCTTTCTTTTTTACTTCTTTCTTACTTCTTTCTTACTTCTTTCTTACTTCTTTCTTAATTCTTTCTTACTTCTTTCTTCTTTCTTTCTTTCTTCTTTCTTACTTCTTTCTTTCTTACTTCTTTCTTACTTCTTTCTTACTTCTTTCTAACTTCTTTTTTCTTCTTTCTTACTTCTTTCTTACTTCTTTCTTACTTCTTTCTTCTTTCTTTCTTACTTCTTTCTTACTTCTTTCTTTCTTCTTTCTTCTTTCTTTCTTCTTTCTTACTTCTTTCTTACTTCTTTCTTACTTCTTTCTTCTTTCTTTCTTACTTCTTTCTTACTTCTTTCTTTCTTCTTTCTTCTTTCTTACTTCTTTCTTACTTCTTTCTTACTTCTTTCTTACTTCTTTCTTACTTCTTTCTTTCTTCTTTCTTACTTCTTTCTTTCTTCCTTCTTTCTTCTTTCTTACTTCTTTCTTTCTTCTTTCTTACTACTTTCTTACATCTTTCTTTCTTCTTTCTTACTTCTTTCTTACTTCTTTCTTACTTCTTTCTAACTTCTTTTTTTTCTTTCTTATTTCTTTCTTACTTCTTTCTTACTTCTTTCTTACTTCTTTCTTTTTTTTTTCTTACTTCTTTCTTACTTCTTTCTTACTTCTTTCTTCTTTCTTTCTTCTTTCTTACTTCTTTCTTTCTTTTTTCTTCTTTCTTTCTTACTTCTTTCTTACTTCTTTCTTACTTCTTTCTTACTTCTTTCTTCCTTCTTTCTTAATTCTTTCTTACTTCTTTCTTACTTCTTTCTTACTTCTTTCTTCATTCCTTCTTACTTCTTTTTCTTTCTTCTTTCTTACTTCTTTCTTACTTCTTTCTTACTTCTTTCTTACTTCTTTCTTACTTCTTTCTTACTTCTTTCTTTCTTCTTTCTTCCTTCTTTCTTTCTTCCTTCTTTCTTCTTTCTTACTTCTTTCTTTCTTCTTTCTTATTACTTTCTTACTACTTTCTTACTTCTTTCTTACTTCTTTCTTACTTCTTTCTTCATTCCTTCTTACTTCTTTCAAACTTCTTTCAAACTTCTTTCTTACTTCTTTCTTACTTCTTTCTTACTTCTTTCTTACTTCTTTCTTCTTTCTTTCTTTCTTCTTTCTTACTTCTTTCTTACTTCTTTGTTACTTCTTTCTTACTTCTTTCTAACTTCTTTTTTCTTCTTTCTTACTTCTTTCATACTTCTTTCTTACTTCTTTCTTCTTTCTTTCTTACTTCTTTCTTACTACTTTCTTTCTTCTTTCTTCTTTCTTTCTTCTTTCTTACTTCTTTCTTACTTCTTTCTTACTTCTTTCTTCTTTCTTTCTTACTTCTTTCTTACTTCTTTCTTTCTTCTGTCTTCTTTCTTTCTTCTTTCTTACTTCTTTATTACTTCTTTCTTCTTTCTTTCTTACTTCTTTCTTACTTCTTTCTTACTTCTTTCTTACTTCTTTCTTACTTCTTTCTTCTTTCTTTCTTACCTCATTCATATTTCTTTCTTACTTCTTTCTTCTTTCTTTTTTACTTCTTTCTTACTTCTTTCTTACTTCTTCCTTTCTTCTTTCTTACTTCTTTCTTACTTCTTTCTTACTTCTTTCTTACTTCTTTCTTCTTTCTTTCTTACTTCTTTCTTACTTCTTTCTTACTTCTTTCTTACTTCTTTCTTTCTTCTTTCTTACTTCTTTCTTTCTTCTTTCTTACTTCTTTATTACTTCTTTCTTACTTCATTCTAACTACTTTTTTCTTCTTTCTTACTTCTTTCTTACTTCTTTCTTACTTCTTTCTTCTTTCTTTCTTACTTCTTTCTTACTTCTTTCTTACTTCTTTCTTACTTCTTTCTTACTTCTTTCTTTCTTACTTCTTTCTTACTTCTTTCGTACTTCTTTCTTACTTCTTTCTTAGTTCTTTCTTACTTCTTTCTTCACTCCTTCTTACTTCTTTCTTACTTCTTTCTTACTTCTTTCTTACTTCTTTCTTACTTATTTCTTACTACTTTCTTCTTTCTTACTTCTTTCTTACTTCTTTCTTTCTTCTTTCTTGCTTCTTTATAACTTTTTTCTTCTTTCTTTCTTACTTCTTTCATACTTCTTTCTTACTTCTTTATTCCTTCTTTCTTTACTTCTTTCTTACTTATTTCTTACTTCTTTCTTACTTTTTTCTTACTTCTTTCTTTCTTCTTTCTTACTTCTTTCTTCTTTCTTACTTCTCTCTTACTTCTTTCTTCCTTCATTCTAACTTCTTTTTTCTTCTTTCTTACTTCTTTCTTACTTCTTTCTTACTTCTTTCTTCATTCCTTCTTACTTCTTTCTTACTTCTTTATTACTTCTTTCTTACTTCTTTCTTACTTCTTTCTTACTTCTTTCTTACTTCTTTCTTTCTTCTTTCTTACTTCTTTCTATCTTCCTTCTTTCTTCTTTCTTACTTCTTTCTTTCTTCTTTCTTACTACTTTCTTACTACTTTCTTACTTCTTTCTTACTTCTTTCTTACTTCTTTCTTCTTTCTTTCTTACTTCTTTCTTACTTCTTTCTTACTTATTTCTTAATATTTCTTACTACTTTCTTCTTTCTTACTTCTTTCTTACTTCTTTCTTTCTTCTTTCTTGCTTCTTTCTTACTTCTTTCTTCTTTCTTTCTTACTTCTTTCATACTTCTTTCTTACTTCTTTATTCTTTCTTTCTTACTTCTTTCTTACTTATTTCTTACTTCTTTCTTACTTTTTTCTTACTTCTTTCTTTCTTCTTTCTTACTTCTTTCTTCTTTCTTACTTCTCTCTTACTTCTTTCTTACTTCATTCTAACGTCTTTTTTCTTCTTTCTTACTTCTTTCTTACTTCTTTCTTACTTCTTTCTTCATTCCTTCTTACTTCTTTCTTACTTCTTTCTTACTTCTTTCTTACTTCTTTCTTACTTCTTTCTTACTTCTTTCTTTCTTCTTTCTTACTTCTTTCTATCTTCCTTCTTTCTTCTTTCTTACTTCTTTCTTTCTTCTTTCTTACTACTTTCTTACTACTTTCTTACTTCTTTCTTACTTCTTTCTTACTTCTTTCTTACTTCTTTCTTACTTCTTTCTTACTTCTTTCTTACTTATTTCTTACTAATTTCTTCTTTCTTACTTCTTTCTTACTTCTTTCTTTCTTCTTTCTTGCTTCTTTCTTGCTTCTTTCTTCTTTCTTTCTTACTTCTTTCATACTTCTTTCTTACTTCTTTATTCTTTCTTTCTTACTTCTTTCTTACTTCTTTCTTACTTCTTTCTTACTTTTTTCTTACTTCTTTCTTTCTTCTTTCTTACTTCTTTCTTACTTCTTTCTTACTTCTTTCTTCTTTCTTACTTCTTTCTTACTTCTTTCTGACTTCTTTCTTACTTATTTCTTACTTCTTTCTTACTTCATTCTAACTTCTTTTTTCTTCTTTCTTACTTCTTTCTTACTTCTTTCTTACTTCTTTCTTCTTTCTTTCTTACTTCTTTCTTACTTCTTTCTTACTTATTTCTTACTTCTTTCTTACTTCTTTCTTACTTCTTTCTTCTTTCTTACTTCTTTCTTACTTCTTTCTAACTTCTTTCTTTCTTCTTTGTTTCTTACTTCTTTCTTACTTCTTTCGTACTTCTTTCTTACTTCTTTCTTACTTCTTTCTTTCTTACTTCTTTCTTACTTCTTTCGTACTTCTTTCTTACTTCTTTCTTACTTCTTTCTTACTTCTTTCTTACTTCTTTCTTACTTCTTTCTTCTTTCTTCATTCCTTCTTACTTCTTTCTTTCTTTCTTCTTTCTTACTTCTTTCTTTCTTCATTCTTACTTCTTTCTTACTTCTTTCTTACTTCTTTCTTACTTCTTTCTTACTTCTTTCTTTCTTCTTTCTTACTTCTTTCTTTCTTCCTTCTTTCTTCTTTCTTACTTCTTTCTTTCTTCATTCTTACTACTTTCTTACTACTTTCTTACTTCTTTCTTACTTCTTTCTTACTTCTTTCTTACTTCTTTCTTACTTCTTTCTTACTTCTTTCTTCTTTCTTACTTCTTTCTTACTTCTTTCTAACTTCTTTCTTACTTCTTTCTTACTTCTTTCTTTCTTACTTCTTTCTTACTTCTTTCTTACTTCTTTCTTACTTCTTTCTTCACTCCTTCTTACTTCTTTCTTACTTCTTTCTTACTTCTTTCTTACTTCTTTCTTCATTCCTTCTTACTTCTTTCAAACTTCTTTCTTACTTCTTTCTTTCTTCTTTCTTACTTCTTTCTTAATTCTTTCTTACTTCTTTCTTCTTTCTTTCTTTCTTCTTTCTTACTTCTTTCTTTCTTACTTCTTTCTTACTTCTTTCTTACTTCTTTCTAACTTCTTTTTTCTTCTTTCTTACTTCTTTCTTACTTCTTTCTTACTTCTTTCTTCTTTCTTTCTTACTTCTTCCTTACTTCTTTCTTTCTTCTTTCTTCTTTCTTTCTTCTTTCTTACTTCTTTCATACTTCTTTCTTACTTCTTTCTTCTTTCTTTCTTACTTCTTTCTTACTTCTTTCTTTCTTCTTTCTTCTTTCTTTCTTCTTTCTTACTTCTTTCTTACTTCTTTCTTCTTTCTTTTTTACTTCTTTCTTACTTCTTTCTTACTTCTTTCTTACTTCTTTCTTAATTCTTTCTTACTTCTTTCTTCTTTCTTTCTTTCTTCTTTCTTACTTCTTTCTTTCTTACTTCTTTCTTACTTCTTTCTTACTTCTTTCTAAATTCTTTTTTCTTCTTTCTTACTTTTTTCTTACTTCTTTCTTACTTCTTTCTTCTTTCTTTCTTACTTCTTTCTTACTTCTTTCTTTCTTCTTTCTTCTTTCTTTCTTCTTTCTTACTTCTTTCTTACTTCTTTCTTACTTCTTTCTTCTTTCTTTCTTACTTCTTTCTTACTTCTTTCTTTCTTCTTTCTTCTTTCTTTCTTCTTTCTTACTTCTTTCTTACTTCTTTCTTACTTCTTTCTTACTTCTTTCTTACTTCTTTCTTTCTTCTTTCTTACTTCTTTCTTTCTTCCTTCTTTCTTCTTTCTTACTTCTTTCTTTCTTCTTTCTTACTACTTTCTTACATCTTTCTTTCTTCTTTCTTACTTCTTTCTTACTTCTTTCTTACTTCTTTCTAACTTCTTTTTTCTTCTTTCTTATTTCTTTCTTACTTCTTTCTTACTTCTTTCTTACTTATTTCTTAATATTTCTTACTACTTTCTTCTTTCTTACTTCTTTCTTACTTCTTTCTTTCTTCTTTCTTGCTTCTTTCTTACTTCTTTCTTCTTTCTTTCTTACTTCTTTCATACTTCTTTCTTACTTCTTTATTCTTTCTTTCTTACTTCTTTCTTACTTATTTCTTACTTCTTTCTTACTTTTTTCTTACTTCTTTCTTTCTTCTTTCTTACTTCTTTCTTCTTTCTTACTTCTCTCTTACTTCTTTCTTACTTCATTCTAACTTCTTTTTTCTTCTTTCTTACTTCTTTCTTACTTCTTTCTTACTTCTTTCTTCATTCCTTCTTACTTCTTTCTTACTTCTTTCTTACTTCTTTCTTACTTCTTTCTTACTTCTTTCTTACTTCTTTCTTTCTTCTTTCTTACTTCTTTCTATCTTCCTTCTTTCTTCTTTCTTACTTCTTTCTTTCTTCTTTCTTACTACTTTCTTACTACTTTCTTACTTCTTTCTTACTTCTTTCTTACTTCTTTCTTACTTCTTTCTTACTTCTTTCTTACTTCTTTCTTACTTATTTCTTACTAATTTCTTCTTTCTTACTTCTTTCTTACTTCTTTCTTTCTTCTTTCTTGCTTCTTTCTTGCTTCTTTCTTCTTTCTTTCTTACTTCTTTCATACTTCTTTCTTACTTCTTTATTCTTTCTTTCTTACTTCTTTCTTACTTCTTTCTTACTTCTTTCTTACTTTTTTCTTACTTCTTTCTTTCTTCTTTCTTACTTCTTTCTTACTTCTTTCTTACTTCTTTCTTCTTTCTTACTTCTTTCTTACTTCTTTCTGACTTCTTTCTTACTTATTTCTTACTTCTTTCTTACTTCATTCTAACTTCTTTTTTCTTCTTTCTTACTTCTTTCTTACTTCTTTCTTACTTCTTTCTTCTTTCTTTCTTACTTCTTTCTTACTTCTTTCTTACTTATTTCTTACTTCTTTCTTTCTTACTTCTTTCTTACTTCTTTCGTACTTCTTTCTTACTTCTTTCTTACTTCTTTCTTACTTCTTTCTTACTTCTTTCTTACTTCTTTCTTCTTTCTTCATTCCTTCTTACTTCTTTCTTTCTTTCTTCTTTCTTACTTCTTTCTTTCTTCTTTCTTACTTCTTTCTTACTTCTTTCTTACTTCTTTCTTACTTCTTTCTTACTTCTTTCTTTCTTCTTTCTTACTTCTTTCTTTCTTCCTTCTTTCTTCTTTCTTACTTCTTTCTTTCTTCATTCTTACTACTTTCTTACTACTTTCTTACTTCTTTCTTACTTCTTTCTTACTTCTTTCTTACTTCTTTCTTACTTCTTTCTTACTTCTTTCTTCTTTCTTACTTCTTTCTTACTTCTTTCTAACTTCTTTCTTACTTCTTTCTTACTTCTTTCTTTCTTACTTCTTTCTTACTTCTTTCTTACTTCTTTCTTACTTCTTTCTTCACTCCTTCTTACTTCTTTCTTACTTCTTTCTTACTTCTTTCTTACTTCTTTCTTCATTCCTTCTTACTTCTTTCAAACTTCTTTCTTACTTCTTTCTTTCTTCTTTCTTACTTCTTTCTTAATTCTTTCTTACTTCTTTCTTCTTTCTTTCTTTCTTCTTTCTTACTTCTTTCTTTCTTACTTCTTTCTTACTTCTTTCTTACTTCTTTCTAACTTCTTTTTTCTTCTTTCTTACTTCTTTCTTACTTCTTTCTTCTTTCTTTCTTACTTCTTCCTTACTTCTTTCTTTCTTCTTTCTTCTTTCTTTCTTCTTTCTTACTTCTTTCATACTTCTTTCTTACTTCTTTCTTCTTTCTTTCTTACTTCTTTCTTACTTCTTTCTTTCTTCTTTCTTCTTTCTTTCTTCTTTCTTACTTCTTTCTTACTTCTTTCTTCTTTCTTTTTTACTTCTTTCTTACTTCTTTCTTACTTCTTTCTTACTTCTTTCTTAATTCTTTCTTACTTCTTTCTTCTTTCTTTCTTTCTTCTTTCTTACTTCTTTCTTTCTTACTTCTTTCTTACTTCTTTCTTACTTCTTTCTAAATTCTTTTTTCTTCTTTCTTACTTTTTTCTTACTTCTTTCTTACTTCTTTCTTCTTTCTTTCTTACTTCTTTCTTACTTCTTTCTTTCTTCTTTCTTCTTTCTTTCTTCTTTCTTACTTCTTTCTTACTTCTTTCTTACTTCTTTCTTCTTTCTTTCTTACTTCTTTCTTACTTCTTTCTTTCTTCTTTCTTCTTTCTTTCTTCTTTCTTACTTCTTTCTTACTTCTTTCTTACTTCTTTCTTACTTCTTTCTTACTTCTTTCTTTCTTCTTTCTTACTTCTTTCTTTCTTCCTTCTTTCTTCTTTCTTACTTCTTTCTTTCTTCTTTCTTACTACTTTCTTACATCTTTCTTTCTTCTTTCTTACTTCTTTCTTACTTCTTTCTTACTTCTTTCTAACTTCTTTTTTCTTCTTTCTTATTTCTTTCTTACTTCTTTCTTACTTCTTTCTTACTTCTTTCTTTTTTTTTTCTTACTTCTTTCTTACTTCTTTCTTACTTCTTTCTTCTTTCTTTCATCTTTCTTACTTCTTTCTTTTTTTTTTCTTACTTCTTTCTTACTTCTTTCTTACTTCTTTCTTCTTTCTTTCTTCTTTCTTACTTCTTTCTTTCTTTTTTCTTCTTTCTTTCTTACTTCTTTCTTACTTCTTACTTACTTCTTTCTTACTTCTTTCTTCCTTCTTTCTTAATTCTTTCTTACTTCTTTCTTACTTCTTTCTTACTTCTTTCTTCATTCCTTCTTACTTCTTTTTCTTTCTTCTTTCTTACTTCTTTCTTACTTCTTTCTTACTTCTTTCTTACTTCTTTCTTACTTCTTTCTTACTTCTTTCTTTCTTCTTTCTTCCTTCTTTCTTTCTTCCTTCTTTCTTCTTTCTTACTTCTTTCTTTCTTCTTTCTTACTACTTTCTTACTACTTTCTTACTTCTTTCTTACTTCTTTCTTACTTCTTTCTTCATTCCTTCTTACTTCTTTCAAACTTCTTTCAAACTTCTTTCTTACTTCTTTCTTACTTCTTTCTTACTTCTTTCTTACTTCTTTCTTCTTTCTTTCTTTCTTCTTTCTTACTTCTTTCTTTCTTACTTCTTTCTTACTTCTTTCTTACTTCTTTCTAACTTCTTTTTTCTTCTTTCTTACTTCTTTCTTACTTCTTTCTTACTTCTTTCTTCTTTCTTTCTTACTTCTTTCTTACTACTTTCTTTCTTCTTTCTTCTTTCTTTCTTCTTTCTTACTTCTTTCTTACTTCTTTCTTACTTCTTTCTTCTTTCTTTCTTACTTCTTTCTTACTTCTTTCTTTCTTCTGTCTTCTTTCTTTCTTCTTTCTTACTTCTATCTTACTTCTTTCTTCTTTCTTTCTTACTTCTTTCTTACTTCTTTCTTACTTCTTTCTTACTTCTTTCTTACTTCTTTCTTCTTTCTTTCTTACTTCATTCATACTTCTTTCTTACTTCTTTCTTCTTTCTTTTTTACTTCTTTCTTACTTCTTTCTTACTTCTTCCTTTCTTCTTTCTTACTTCTTTTTTTCTTCTTTCTTACTTCTTTCTTACTTCTTTCTTCTTTCTTTCTTACTTCTTTCTTACTTCTTTCTTACTTCTTTCTTACTTCTTTCTTTCTTCTTTCTTACTTCTTTCTTTCTTCTTTCTTACTTCTTTATTACTTCTTTCTTACTTCATTCTAACTACTTTTTTCTTCTTTCTTACTTCTTTCTTACTTCTTTCTTACTTCTTTCTTCTTTCTTTCTTACTTCTTTCTTACTTCTTTCTTACTTCTTTCTTACTTCTTTCTTACTTCTTTCTTTCTTACTTCTTTCTTACTTCTTTCGTACTTCTTTCTTACTTCTTTCTTAGTTCTTTCTTACTTCTTTCTTCACTCCTTCTTAGTTCTTTCTTACTTCTTTCTTACTTCTTTCTTACTTCTTTCTTCATTCCTTCTTACTTCTTTCAAACTTCTTTCTTACTTCTTTCTTACTTCTTTCTTACTTCTTTCTTAATTCTTTCTTACTTCTTTCTTCTTTCTTTCTTTCTTCTTTCTTACTTCTTTCTTTCTTACTTCTTTCTTACTTCTTTCTAACTTCTTTCTTACTTCTTTCTTACTTCTTTCTTTCTTCTTTCTTACTTCTTTCTTTCTTCTTTCTTTCTTCTTTATTAATTCTTTCTTTCTTCTTTCTTAATACTTTCTTACATCTTTCTTTCTTCTTTCTTACTTCTTTCTTACTTTTTTCTTACTTCTTTCTAACTTCTTTTTTCTTCTTTCTTATTTCTTTCTTACTTCTTTCTTACTTCTTTCTTACTTCTTTCTTTTTTTTTTCTTACTTCTTTCTTACTTTTTTCTTACTTCTTTCTTCTTTCTTTCTTCTTTCTTACTTCTTTCTTTCTTTTTTCTTCTTTCTTACTTCTTTCTTACTTCTTTCTAACTTCTTTCTTACTTCTTTCTTACTTCTTTCTTACTTCTTTCTTACTTCTTTCTTACTTCTTTCTTCATTCCTTCTTACTTCTTTCGTTCTTTCTTCTTTCTTACTTCTTTCTTTCTTACTTCTTTCTTACTTCTTTCTTACTTCTTTCTAACTTCTTTTTTCTTCTTTCTTACTTCTTTCTTTCTTCTTTCTTACTTCTTTCTTCTTTCTTTCTTACTTCTTTCTTTCTTCTTTCTTACTTCTTTCTTACTTCTTTCTTCTTTCTTTCTTACTTCTTTCTTACTTCTTTCTTACTTCTTTCTTCTTTCTTTCTTACTTCTTTCTTACTTCTTTCTTACTTCTTTCTTACTTCTTTCTTACTTCTTTCTTACTTCTTTCTTACATCTTTCTTACTTCTTTCTTACTTCTTTCTAACTTCTTTCTTACTTCTTTCTTACTTCTTTCTTTCTTACTTCTTTCTTACTTCTTTCGTACTTCTTTCTTACTTCTTTCTTACTTCTTTCTTACTTCTTTCTTCACTCCTTCTTACTTCTTTCTTACTTCTTTCTTACTTCTTTCTTCATTCCTTCTTACTTCTTTCAAACTACTTTCTTACTTCTTTCTTACTTCTTTCTTACTTCTTTCTTAATTCTTTCTTACTTCTTTCTTCTTTCTTTCTTTCTTCTTTCTTACTTCTTTCTTTCTTACTTCTTTCTTACTTCTTTCTTCTTTCTTTCTTACTTCTTTCTTACTTCTCTCTTACTTTTTTCTTACTTCTTTCTTACTTCTTTCTTACTTCTTTCTTCTTTCTTTCTTACTTCATTCATACTTCTTTCTTACTTCTTTCTTCTTTCTTTTTTACTTCTTTCTTACTTCTTTCTTACTTCTTCCTTTCTTCTTTCTTACTTCTTTCTTTCTTCTTTCTTACTTCTTTCTTACTTCTTTCTTCTTTCTTTCTTTCTTCTTTCTTACTTCTTTCTTTCTTACTTCTTTCTTACTTCTTTCTTACTTCTTTCTAACTTCTTTTTTCTTCTTTCTTACTTCTTTCTTACTTCTTTCTTACTTCTTTCTTCTTTCTTTCTTACTTCTTTCTTACTACTTTCTTTCTTCTTTCTTCTTTCTTTCTTCTTTCTTACTTCTTTCTTCTTTCTTTCTTACTTCTTTCTTACTTCTTTCTTTCTTCTGTCTTCTTTCTTTCTTCTTTCTTACTTCTATCTTACTTCTTTCTTCTTTCTTTCTTACTTCTTTCTTACTTCTTTCTTACTTCTTTCTTACTTCTTTCTTACTTCTTTCTTCTTTCTTTCTTACTTCATTCATACTTCTTTCTTACTTCTTTCTTCTTTCTTTTTTACTTCTTTCTTACTTCTTTCTTACTTCTTCCTTTCTTCTTTCTTACTTCTTTCTTTCTTCTTTCTTACTTCTTTCTTACTTCTTTCTTCTTTCTTTCTTACTTCTTTCTTACTTCTTTCTTACTTCTTTCTTACTTCTTTCTTTCTTCTTTCTTACTTCTTTCTTTCTTCTTTCTTACTTCTTTATTACTTCTTTCTTACTTCATTCTAACTACTTTTTTCTTCTTTCTTACTTCTTTCTTACTTCTTTCTTACTTCTTTCTTCTTTCTTTCTTACTTCTTTCTTACTTCTTTCTTACTTCTTTCTTTCTTACTTCTTTCTTACTTCTTTCGTACTTCTTTCTTACTTCTTTCTTAGTTCTTTCTTACTTCTTTCTTCACTCCTTCTTACTTCTTTCTTACTTCTTTCTTACTTCTTTCTTACTTCTTTCTTCATTCCTTCTTACTTCTTTCAAACTTCTTTCTTACTTCTTTCTTACTTCTTTCTTACTTCTTTCTTAATTCTTTCTTACTTCTTTCTTCTTTCTTTCTTCTTTCTTACTTCTTTCTTTCTTACTTCTTTCTCACTTCTTTCTTACTTCTTTCTAACTTCTTTTTTCTTCTTTCTTACTTCTTTCTTACTTCTTTCTTACTTCTTTCTTCTTTCTTTCTCACTTCTTTCTTACTTCTTTCTTTCTTCTTTCTTCTTTCTTTCTTCTTTCTTACTTCTTTCTTACTTCTTTCTTACTTCTTTCTTCTTTCTTTCTTACTCTTTCTTACTTCTTTCTTTCTTCTTTCTTCTTTCTTTCTTCTTTCTTTCTTCTTTCTTACTTCTTTCTTACTTCTTTCTTACTTCTTTCTTCTTTCTTTCTTACTCTTTCTTACTTCTTTCTTTCTTCTTTCTTCTTTCTTTCTTCTTTCTTACTTCTTTCTTACTTCTTTCTTACTTCTTTCTTACTTCTTTCTTACTTCTTTCTTACTTATTTCTTTCTTCTTTCTTACTTCTTTCTTTCTTCCTTCTTTCTTCTTTCTTACTTCTTTCTTTCTTCTTTCTTACTACTTTCTTACATCTTTCTTTCTTCTTTCTTACTTCTTTCTTACTTCTTTCTAACTTCTTTTTTCTTCTTTCTTATTTCTTTCTTACTTCTTTCTTACTTCTTTCTTACTTCTTTCTTTTTTTTTTTCTTACTTCTTTCTTACTTCTTTCTTACTTCTTTCTTACTTCTTTCTTACTTCTTTCCTCTTTCTTTCTTACTTCTTTCTTACTTCTTTCTTACTTCTTTCTTACTTCTTTCTTACTTCTTACTTACTTCTTTCTTCTTTCTTACTTCTTTCTTACTTCTTTCTAACTTCTTTCTTTCTTCTTTCTTTCTTACTTCTTTCTTACTTCTTTCGTACTTCTTTCTTACTTCTTTCTTACTTCTTTCTTTCTTACTTCTTTCTTACTTCTTTCGTACTTATTTCTTACTTCTTTCTTACTTCTTTCTTACTTCTTTCTTCACTCCTTCTTACTTCTTTCTTACTTCTTTCTTACTTCTTTCTTACTTCTTTCTTACTTCTTTCTTCTTTCTTCATTCCTTCTTACTTCTTTGTTTCTTTCTTCTTTCTTACTTCTTTCTTTCTTCTTTCTTACTTCTTTCTTACTTCTTTCTTACTTCTTTCTTACTTCTTTCTTACTTCTTTCTTTCTTCTTTCTTACTTCTTTCTTTCTTCCTTCTTTCTTCTTTCTTACTTCTTTCTTTCTTCATTCTTACTACTTTCTTACTACTTTCTTACTTCTTTCTTACTTCTTTCTTACTTCTTTCTTACTTCTTTCTTACTTCTTTCTTACTTCTTTCTTCTTTCTTACTTCTTTCTTACTTCTTTCTAACTTCTTTCTTTCTTCTTTCTTTCTTACTTCTTTCTTACTTCTTTCTTACTTCTTTCTAACTTCTTTCTTACTTCTTTCTTACTTCTTTCTTTCTTACTTCTTTTTTACTTCTTTCTTACTTCTTTCTTACTTCTTTCTTCACTCCTTCTTACTTCTTTCTTACTTCTTTCTTACTTCTTTCTTACTTCTTTCTTCATTCCTTCTTACTTCTTTCAAACTTCTTTCGTACTTCTTTCTTACTTCTTTCTTACTTCTTTCTTAATCCTTTCTTACTTCTTTCTTCTTTCTTTCTATCTTCTTTCTTACTTCTTTCTTTCTTACTTCTTTCTTACTTCTTTCTAACTTCTTTTTTCTTCTTTCTTACTTCTTTCTTACTTCTTTCTTACTTCTTTCTTAATTCTTTCTTACTTCTTTCTTCTTTCTTTCTTTCTTCTTTCTTACTTCTTTCTTTCTTCTTTCTTTCTTACTTCTTTCTTACTTCTTTCTTTCTTCTTTCTTCTTTCTTTCTTCTTTCTTACTTCTTTCTTACTTCTTTCTTCTTTCTTTTTTACTTCTTTCTTACTTCTTTCTTACTTCTTTCTTACTTCTTTCTTAATTCTTTCTTACTTCTTTCTTCTTTCTTTCTTTCTTCTTTCTTACTTCTTTCTTTCTTCTTTCTTTCTTACTTCTTTCTTACTTCTTTCTTTCTTCTTTCTTCTTTCTTTCTTCTTTCTTACTTCTTTCTTACTTCTTTCTTACTTCTTTCTTACTTCTTTCTTACTTCTTTCTTTCTTCTTTCTTACTTCTTTCTTTCTTCCTTCTTTCTTCTTTCTTACTTCTTTCTTTCTTCTTTCTTACTACTTTCTTACATCTTTCTTTCTTCTTTCTTACTTCTTTCTTACTTCTTTCTTACTTCTTTCTAACTTCTTTTTTCTTCTTTCTTATTTCTTTCTTACTTCTTTCTTACTTCTTTCTTACTTCTTTCTTTTTTTTTTCTTACTTCTTTCTTACTTCTTTCTTACTTCTTTCTTCTTTCTTTCTTCTTTCTTACTTCTTTCTTTCTTTTTTCTTCTTTCTTTCTTACTTCTTTCTTACTTCTTTCTTACTTCTTTCTTACTTCTTTCTTACTTCTTTCTTACTTCTTTCTTACTTCTTTCTTACTTCTTTCTTCTTTCCTTCTTACTTCTTTTTCTTTCTTCTTTCTTACTTCTTTCTTACTTCTTTCTTACTTCTTTCTTACTTCTTTCTTACTTCTTTCTTACTTCTTTCTTTCTTCCTTCTTTCTTCTTTC
Organism: Columba livia; assembly: GCF_036013475.1. NCBI lineage: Eukaryota > Metazoa > Chordata > Aves > Columbiformes > Columbidae > Columba > Columba livia. The sequence goes on along the minus strand of NW_027043005.1, from coordinate 205,467 downwards.
TTACTTCTTTCTTTCTTCTTTCTTACTACTTTCTTACTACTTTCTTACTTCTTTCTTACTTCTTTCTTACTTCTTTCTTCATTCCTTCTTACTTCTTTCAAACTTCTTTCTTACTTCTTTCTTACCTCTTTCTTACTTCTTTCTTCTTTCTTTCTTACTTCTTTCTTACTTCTTTCTTACTTCTTTCTTACTTCTTTCTTACTTCTTTCTTACTTCTTTCTTCTTTCTTACTTCTTTCTTACTTCTTTCTAACTTCTTTCTTTCTTCTTTCTTTCTTACTTCTTTCTTACTTCTTTCGTACTTCTTTCTTACTTCTTTCTTACTTCTTTCTTTCTTACTTCTTTCTTACTTCTTTCGTACTTATTTCTTACTTCTTTCTTAATTCTTTCTTACTTCTTTCTTCACTCCTTCTTACTTCTTTCTTACTTCTTTCTTACTTCTTTCTTACTTCTTTCTTACTTCTTTCTTCTTTCTTCATTCCTTCTTACTTCTTTGTTTCTTTCAACTTTCTTACTTCTTTCTTTCTTCTTTCTTACTTCTTTCTTACTTCTTTCTTACTTCTTTCTTACTTCTTTCTTACTTCTTTCTTTCTTCTTTCTTACTTCTTTCTTTCTTCCTTCTTTCTTCTTTCTTACTTCTTTCTTTCTTCATTCTTACTACTTTCTTACTACTTTCTTACTTCTTTCTTACTTCTTTCTTACTTCTTTCTTACTTCTTTCTTACTTCTTTCTTTCTTCTTTCTTACTTCTTTCTTTCTTCCTTCTTTCTTCTTTCTTACTTCTTTCTTTCTTCTTTCTTACTTCTTTCTAACTTCTTTCTTACTTCTTTCTTACTTCTTTCTTTCTTACTTCTTTCTTACTTCTTTCTTACTTCTTTCTTACTTCTTTCTTCACTCCTTCTTACTTCTTTCTTACTTCTTTCTTACTTCTTTCTTACTTCTTTCTTCATTCCTTCTTACTTCTTTCAAACTTCTTTCTTACTTCTTTCTTACTTCTTTCTTACTTCTTTCTTAATCCTTTCTTACTTCTTTCTTCTTTCTTTCTATCTTCATTCTTACTTCTTTCTTTCTTCTTTCTTTCTTACTTCTTTCTTACTTCTTTCTTTCTTCTTTCTTCTTTCTTCTTTCTTTCTTCTTTCATACTTCTTTCTTACTTCTTTCTTTCTTCTTTCTTACTTCTTTCTTTCTTCCTTCTTTCTTCTTTCTTACTTCTTTCTTTCTTCTTTCTTACTACTTTCTTACATCTTTCTTTCTTCTTTCTTACTTCTTTCTTACTTCTTTCTTACTTCTTTCTGACTTCTTTTTTCTTCTTTCTTATTTCTTTCTTACTTCTTTCTTACTTCTTTCTTACTTCTTTCTTTTTTTTTTCTTACTTCTTTCTTACTTCTTTCTTACTTCTTTCTTCTTTCTTTCTTCTTTCTTACTTCTTTCTTTCTTTTTTCTTCTTTCTTTCTTACTTCTTTCTTACTTCTTTCTTACTTCTTTCTTACTTCTTTCTTACTTCTTTCTTACTTCTTTCTTACTTCTTTCTTCTTTCCTTCTTACTTCTTTTTCTTTCTTCTTTCTTACTTCTTTCTTACTTCTTTCTTACTTCTTTCTTACTTCTTTCTTACTTCTTTCTTACTTCTTTCTTTCTTCTTTCTTACTTCTTTCTTTCTTCCTTCTTTCTTCTTTCTTACTTCCTTCTTTCTTCTTTCTTACTACTTTCTTACTACTTTCTTACTTCTTTCTTACTTCTTTCTTACTTCTTTCTTCATTCCTTCTTACTTCTTTCAAACTTCTTTCTTACTTCTTTCTTACTTCTTTCTTACTTCTTTCTTACTTCTTTCTTACTTCTTTCTTCTTTCTTTCTCACTTCTTTCTTACTTCTTTCTTTCTTCTTTCTTCTTTCTTTCTTCTTTCTTACTTCTTTCTTACTTCTTTCTTACTTCTTTCTTCTTTCTTTCTTACTCTTTCTTACTTCTTTCTTTCTTCTTTCTTCTTTCTTTCTTCTTTCTTTCTTCTTTCTTACTTCTTTCTTACTTCTTTCTTACTTCTTTCTTCTTTCTTTCTTACTCTTTCTTACTTCTTTCTTTCTTCTTTCTTCTTTCTTTCTTCTTTCTTACTTCTTTCTTACTTCTTTCTTACTTCTTTCTTACTTCTTTCTTACTTCTTTCTTACTTATTTCTTTCTTCTTTCTTACTTCTTTCTTTCTTCCTTCTTTCTTCTTTCTTACTTCTTTCTTTCTTCTTTCTTACTACTTTCTTACATCTTTCTTTCTTCTTTCTTACTTCTTTCTTACTTCTTTCTTACTTCTTTCTAACTTCTTTTTTCTTCTTTCTTATTTCTTTCTTACTTCTTTCTTACTTCTTTCTTACTTCTTTCTTTTTTTTTTTTCTTACTTCTTTCTTACTTCTTTCTTACTTCTTTCTTCTTTCTTTCTTTTTTCTTACTTCTTTCTTTCTTTTTTCTTCTTTCTTTCTTACTTCTTTCTTACTTCTTTCTTACTTCTTTCTTACTTCTTTCTTACTTCTTTCTTACTTCTTTCTTACTTCTTTCTTCATTCCTTCTTACTTCTTTTTCTTTCTTCTTTCTTACTTCTTTCTTACTTCTTTCTTACTTCTTTCTTACTTCTTTCTTACTTCTTTCTTACTTCTTTCTTTCTTCTTTCTTACTTCTTTCTTACTTCTTTCTTACTTCTTTCTTTCTTCTTTCTTACTTCTTTCTATCTTCCTTCTTTCTTCTTTCTTACTTCTTTCTTTCTTCTTTCTTACTACTTTCTTACTTCTTTTTTACTTCTTTCTTACTTCTTTCTTACTTCTTTCTTACTTCTTTCTTACTTCTTTCTTACTTATTTCTTACTTATTTCTTACTTATTTCTTACTACTTTCTTCTTTCTTACTTCTTTCTTACTTGTTTCTTTCTTCTTTCTTGCTTCTTTCTTACTTCTTTCTTCTTTCCTTCTTACTTCTTTCATACTTCTTTCTTACTTCTTTATTCTTTCTTTCTTACTTCTTTCTTACTTCTTTCTTACTTCTTTCTTTCTTTTTTCTTACTTCTTTCTTTCTTCTTTCTTACTTCTTTCTTTCTTCTTTCTTACTTCTTTCTTACTTCTTTCTTACTTCATTCTAACTTCTTTTTTCTTCTTTCTTACTTCTTTCTTACTTCTTTCTTACTTCTTTCTTCTTTCTTTCTTACTTCTTTCTTACTTCTTTCTTACGTCTTTCTTACTTCTTTCTTACTTCTTTCTTACTTCTTTCTTCTTTCTTACTTCTTTCTTACTTCTTTCTAACTTCTTTCTTTCTTCTTTCTTTCTTACTTCTTTCTTACTTCTTTCGTACTTCTTTCTTACTTCTTTCTTACTTCTTTCTTTCTTACTTCTTTCTTACTTCTTTCGTACTTCTTTCTTACTTCTTTCTTACTTCTTTCTTACTTCTTTCTTACTTCTTTCTTACTTCTTTCTTACTTCTTTCTTACTTCTTTCTTCTTTCTTCATTCCTTCTTACTTCTTTGTTTCTTTCTTCTTTCTTACTTCTTTCTTTCTTCTTTCTTACTTCTCTCTTACTTCTTTCTTACTTCTTTCTTCTTTCCTTCTTACTTCTTTCAAACTTCTTTCTTACTTCTTTCTTACTTCTTTCTTACTTCTTTCTTCTTTCTTTCTTACTTCTTTCTTACTTCTTTCTTACTTCTTTCTTACTTCTTTCTTACTTCTTTCTTACTTCTTTCTTCTTTCTTACTTCTTTCTTACTTCTTTCTAACTTCTTTCTTTCTTCTTTCTTTCTTACTTCTTTCTTACTTCTTTCGTACTTCTTTCTTACTTCTTTCTTACTTCTTTCTTTCTTACTTCTTTCTTACTTCTTTCGTACTTATTTCTTACTTCTTTCTTACTTCTTTCTTACTTCTTTCTTCACTCCTTCTTACTTCTTTCTTACTTCTTTCTTACTTCTTTCTTACTTCTTTCTTACTTCTTTCTTCTTTCTTCATTCCTTCTTACTTCTTTGTTTCTTTCTTCTTTCTTACTTCTTTCTTTCTTCTTTCTTACTTCTTTCTTACTTCTTTCTTACTTCTTTCTTAATTCTTTCTTACTTCTTTCTTTCTTCTTTCTTACTACTTTCTTTCTTCCTTCTTTCTTCTTTCTTACTTCTTTCTTTCTTCATTCTTACTACTTTCTTACTACTTTCTTACTTCTTTCTTACTTCTTTCTTACTTCTTTCTTCTTTCTTACTTCCTTCTTATTTCTTTCTAACTTCTTTCTTTCTTCTTTCTTTCTTACTTCTTTCTTACTTCTTTCTTACTTCTTTCTAACTTCTTTCTTACTTCTTTCTTACTTCTTTCTTTCTTACTTCTTTCTTACTTCTTTCTTACTTCTTTCTTACTTCTTTCTTCACTCCTTCTTACTTCTTTCTTACTTCTTTCTTACTTCTTTCTTACTTCTTTCTTCATTCCTTCTTACTTCTTTCAAACTTCTTTCTTACTTCTTTCTTACTTCTTTCTTACTTCTTTCTTAATCCTTTCTTACTTCTTTCTTCTTTCTTTATATCTTCTTTCTTACTTCTTTCTTTCTTACTTCTTTCTTACTTCTTTCTAACTTCTTTTTTCTTCTTTCTTACTTCTTTCTTACTTCTTTCTTAATTCTTTCTTTCTTACTTCTTTCTTACTTCTTTCTTTCTTCTTTCTTCTTTCTTTCTTCTTTCTTACTTCTTTCATACTTCTTTCTTACTTCTTTCTTCTTTCTTTCTTTCTTCTTTCTTACTTCTTTCTTACTTCTTTCTTCTTTCTTTTTTACTTCTTTCTTACTTCTTTCTTACTTCTTTCTTACTTCTTTCTTAATTCTTTCTTACTTCTTTCTTCTTTCTTTCTTTCTTCTTTCTTACTTCTTTCTTTCTTCTTTCTTTCTTACTTCATTCTTACTTCTTTCTTTCTTCTTTCTTCTTTCTTCTTTCTTCTTTCTTTCTTCTTTCATACTTCTTTCTTACTTCTTTCTTTCTTCTTTCTTACTTCTTTCTTTCTTCCTTCTTTCTTCTTTCTTACTTCTTTCTTTCTTCTTTCTTACTACTTTCTTACATCTTTCTTTCTTCTTTCTTACTTCTTTCTTACTTCTTTCTTACTTCTTTCTGACTTCTTTTTTCTTCTTTCTTATTTCTTTCTTACTTCTTTCTTACTTCTTTCTTACTTCTTTCTTTTTTTTTCTTACTTCTTTCTTACTTCTTTCTTACTTCTTTCTTCTTTCTTTCTTCTTTCTTACTTCTTTCTTTCTTTTTTCTTCTTTCTTTCTTACTTCTTTCTTACTTCTTTCTTACTTCTTTCTTACTTCTTTCTTACTTCTTTCTTACTTCTTTCTTACTTCTTTCTTCTTTCCTTCTTACTTCTTTTTCTTTCTTCTTTCTTACTTCTTTCTTACTTCTTTCTTACTTCTTTCTTACTTCTTTCTTACTTCTTTCTTACTTCTTTCTTTCTTCTTTCTTACTTCTTTCTTTCTTCCTTCTTTCTTCTTTCTTACTTCTTTCTTTCTTCTTTCTTACTACTTTCTTACTACTTTCTTACTTCTTTCTTACTTCTTTCTTACTTCTTTCTTCATTCCTTCTTACATCTTTCAAACTTCTTTCTTACTGCTTTCTTACTTCTTTCTTACTTCTTTCTTAATTCTTTCTTACTTCTTTCTTCTTTCTTTCTTTCTTCTTTCTTACTTCTTTCTTTCTTACTTCTTTCTCACTTCTTTCTTACTTCTTTCTAACTTCTTTTTTCTTCTTTCTTACTTCTTTCTTACTTCTTTCTTACTTCTTTCTTCTTTCTTTCTCACTTCTTTCTTACTTCTTTCTTTCTTCTTTCTTATTTCTTTCTTCTTTCTTACTTCTTTCTTACTTCTTTCTTACTTCTTTCTTCTTTCTTTCTTACTCTTTCTTACTTCTTTCTTTCTTCTTTCTTCTTTCTTTCTTCTTTCTTTCTTCTTTCTTACTTCTTTCTTACTTCTTTCTTCTTTCTTTCTTACTCTTTCTTACTTCTTTCTTTCTTCTTTCTTCTTTCTTTCTTCTTTCTTACTTCTTTCTTACTTCTTTCTTACTTCTTTCTTACTTCTTTCTTACTTATTTCTTACTTATTTCTTTCTTCTTTCTTACTTCTTTCTTTCTTCCTTCTTTCTTCTTTCTTACTTCTTTCTTTCTTCTTTCTTTCTACTTTCTTACATCTTTCTTTCTTCTTTCTTACTTCTTTCTTACTTCTTTCTTACTTCTTTCTAACTTCTTTTTTCTTCTTTCTTATTTCTTTCTTACTTCTTTCTTACTTCTTTCTTACTTCTTTCTTTTTTTTTTTCTTACTTCTTTCTTACTTCTTTCTTACTTCTTTCTTCTTTCTTTCTTTTTTCTTACTTCTTTCTTTCTTTTTTCTTCTTTCTTTCTTACTTCTTTCTTACTTCTTTCTTATTTCTTTCTTACTTCTTTCTTACTTCCTTCTTACTTCTTTCTTACTTCTTTCTTCATTCCTTCTTACTTCTTTTTCTTTCTTCTTTCTTACTTCTTTCTTACTTCTTTCTTACTTCTTTCTTACTTCTTTCTTACTTCTTTCTTACTTCTTTCTTTCTTCTTTCTTACTTCTTTCTTACTTCTTTCTTACTTCTTTCTTTCTTCTTTCTTACTTCTTTCTATCTTCCTTCTTTCTTCTTTCTTACTTCTTTCTTTCTTCTTTCTTACTACTTTCTTACTACTTTCTTACTTCTTTCTTACTTCTTTCTTACTTCTTTCTTACTTATTTCTTACTTATTTCTTACTTATTTCTTACTACTTTCTTCTTTCTTACTTCTTTCTTACTTCTTTCTTTCTTCTTTCTTGCTTCTTTCTTACTTCTTTCTTCTTTCCTTCTTACTTCTTTCATACTTCTTTCTTACTTCTTTATTCTTTCTTTCTTACTTCTTTCTTACTTCTTTCTTACTTCTTTCTTTCTTCTTTCTTACTTCTTTCTTTCTTCTTTCTTACTTCTTTCTTACTTCTTTCTTACTTCATTCTAACTTCTTTTTTCTTCTTTCTTACTTCTTTCTTACTTCTTTCTTACTTCTTTCTTCTTTCTTTCTTACTTCTTTCTTACTTCTTTCTTACTTCTTTCTTACTTCTTTCTTACTTCTTTCTTACTTCTTTCTTCTTTCTTACTTCTTTCTTACTTCTTTCTAACTTCTTTCTTTCTTCTTTCTTTCTTACTTCTTTCTTACTTCTTTCTTACTTCTTTCTTACTTCTTTCTTACTTCTTTCTTTCTTACTTCTTTCTTACTTCTTTCTTACTTCTTTCTTACTTCTTTCTTACTTCTTTTTCTTTCTTCTTTCTTACTTCTTTCTTACTTCTTTCTTACTTCTTTCTTACTTCTTTCTTACTTCTTTCTTACTTCTTTCTTTCTTCTTTCTTACTTCTTTCTTTCTTCCTTCTTTCTTCTTTCTTACTTCTTTCTTTCTTCTTTCTTACTACTTTCTTACTACTTTCTTACTTCTTTCTTACTTCTTTCTTACTTCTTTCTTCATTCCTTCTTACATCTTTCAAACTTCTTTCTTACTGCTTTCTTACTTCTTTCTTACTTCTTTCTTAATTCTTTCTTACTTCTTTCTTCTTTCTTTCTTTCTTCTTTCTTACTTCTTTCTTTCTTACTTCTTTCTCACTTCTTTCTTACTTCTTTCTAACTTCTTTTTTCTTCTTTCTTACTTCTTTCTTACTTCTTTCTTACTTCTTTCTTCTTTCTTTCTCACTTCTTTCTTACTACTTTCTTTCTTCTTTCTTATTTCTTTCTTCTTTCTTACTTCTTTCTTACTTCTTTCTTACTTCTTTCTTCTTTCTTTCTTACTCTTTCTTACTTCTTTCTTTCTTCTTTCTTCTTTCTTTCTTCTTTCTTTCTTCTTTCTTACTTCTTTCTTACTTCTTTCTTCTTTCTTTCTTACTCTTTCTTACTTCTTTCTTTCTTCTTTCTTCTTTCTTTCTTCTTTCTTACTTCTTTCTTACTTCTTTCTTACTTCTTTCTTACTTCTTTCTTACTTCTTTCTTACTTATTTCTTTCTTCTTTCTTACTTCTTTCTTTCTTCCTTCTTTCTTCTTTCTTACTTCTTTCTTTCTTCTTTCTTACTTCTTTCTAACTTCTTTCTTACTTCTTTCTAACTTCTTTTTTCTTCTTTCTTATTTCTTTCTTACTTCTTTCTTACTTCTTTCTTACTTCTTTCTTTTTTTTTTTCTTACTTCTTTCTTACTTCTTTCTTACTTCTTTCTTCTTTCTTTCTTTTTTCTTACTTCTTTCTTTCTTTTTTCTTCTTTCTTTCTTACTTCTTTCTTACTTCTTTCTTATTTCTTTCTTACTTCTTTCTTACTTCCTTCTTACTTCTTTCTTACTTCTTTCTTCATTCCTTCTTACTTCTTTTTCTTTCTTCTTTCTTACTTCTTTCTTACTTCTTTCTTACTTCTTTCTTACTTCTTTCTTACTTCTTTCTTACTTCTTTCTTTCTTCTTTCTTACTTCTTTCTTACTTCTTTCTTACTTCTTTCTTTCTTCTTTCTTACTTCTTTCTATCTTCCTTCTTTCTTCTTTCTTACTTCTTTCTTTCTTCTTTCTTACTACTTTCTTACTACTTTCTTACTTCTTTCTTACTTCTTTCTTACTTCTTTCTTACTTATTTCTTACTTATTTCTTACTTATTTCTTACTACTTTCTTCTTTCTTACTTCTTTCTTACTTCTTTCTTTCTTCTTTCTTGCTTCTTTCTTACTTCTTTCTTCTTTCCTTCTTACTTCTTTCATACTTCTTTCTTACTTCTTTATTCTTTCTTTCTTACTTCTTTCTTACTTCTTTCTTACTTCTTTCTTTCTTCTTTCTTACTTCTTTCTTTCTTCTTTCTTACTTCTTTCTTACTTCTTTCTTACTTCATTCTAACTTCTTTTTTCTTCTTTCTTACTTCTTTCTTACTTCTTTCTTACTTCTTTCTTCTTTCTTTCTTACTTCTTTCTTACTTCTTTCTTACTTCTTTCTTACTTCTTTCTTACTTCTTTCTTACTTCTTTCTTCTTTCTTACTTCTTTCTTACTTCTTTCTAACTTCTTTCTTTCTTCTTTCTTTCTTACTTCTTTCTTACTTCTTTCTTACTTCTTTCTTACTTCTTTCTTACTTCTTTCTTTCTTACTTCTTTCTTACTTCTTTCTTACTTCTTTCTTACTTCTTTCTTACTTCTTTCTTACTTCTTTCTTCACTCCTTCTTACTTCTTTCTTACTTCTTTCTTACTTCTTTCTTACTTCTTTCTTACTTCTTTCTTACTTCTTTCTTACTTCTTTCTTCTTTCTTCATTCCTTCTTACTTCTTTGTTTCTTTCTTCTTTCTTACTTCTTTCTTTCTTCTTTCTTACTTCTTTCTTACTTCTTTCTTACTTCTTTCTTACTTCTTTCTTACTTCTTTCTTTCTTGTTTCTTACTTCTTTCTTTCTTCCTTCTTTCTTCTTTCTTACTTCTTTCTTTCTTCATTCTTACTACTTTCTTACTACTTTCTTAATTCTTTCTTACTTCTTTCTTACTTCTTTCTTACTTCTTTCTTACTTCTTTCTTTCTTCTTTCTTACTTCTTTCTTTCTTCCTTCTTTCTTCTTTCTTACTTCTTTCTTTCTTCTTTCTTACTACTTTCTTACATCTTTCTTTCTTCTTTCTTACTTCTTTCTTACTTCTTTCTTACTTCTTTCTGACTTCTTTTTTCTTCTTTCTTATTTCTTTCTTACTTCTTTCTTACTTCTTTCTTACTTCTTTCTTACTTCTTTCTTCTTTCTTTCTTTCTTCTTTCTTACTTCTTTCTTTCTTACTTCTTTCTCACTTCTTTCTTACTTCTTTCTAACTTCTTTTTTCTTCTTTCTTACTTCTTTCTTACTTCTTTCTTACTTCTTTCTTCTTTCTTTCTTACTTCTTTCTTACTTCTTTCTTTCTTCTTTCTTCTTTCTTTCTTCTTTCTTACTTCTTTCTTACTTCTTTCTTACTTCTTTCTTCTTTCTTTCTTACTCTTACTTCTTTCTTTCTTCTTTCTTCTTTCTTTCTTCTTTCTTTATCTTTCTTACTTCTTTCTTACTTCTTTCTTACTTCTTTCTTACTTCTTTCTTACTTATTTCTTTCTTCTTTCTTACTTCTTTCTTTCTTCCTTCTTTCTTCTTTCTTACTTCTTTCTTTCTTCTTTCTTACTACTTTCTTACATCTTTCTTTCTTCTTTCTTACTTCTTTCTTACTTCTTTCTTACTTCTTTCTAACTTCTTTTTTCTTCTTTCTTATTTCTTTCTTACTTCTTTCTTACTTCTTTCTTACTTCTTTCTTTTTTTTTTTCTTACTTCTTTCTTACTTCTTTCTTACTTCTTTCTTCTTTCTTTCTTTTTTCTTACTTCTTTCTTTCTTTTTTCTTCTTTCTTTCTTACTTCTTTCTTACTTCTTTCTTACTTCTTTCTTACTTCTTTCTTACATCTTTCTTACTTCTTTCTTACTTCTTTCTTACTTCTTTCTTCATTCCTTTTTACTTCTTTTTCTTTCTTCTTTCTTACTTCTTTCTTACTTCTTTCTTACTTCTTTCTTACTTCTTTCTTACTTCTTTCTTACTTCTTTCTTTCTTCTTTCTTACTTCTTTCTTACTTCTTTCTTACTTCTTTCTTTCTTCTTTCTTACTTCTTGCTATCTTCCTTCTTTCTTCTTTCTTACTTCTTTCTTTCTTCTTTCTTACTACTTTCTTACTACTTTCTTACTTCTTTCTTACTTCTTTCTTACTTCTTTCTTACTTCTTTCTTTCTTCTTTCTTGCTTCTTTCTTACTTCTTTCTTCTTTCCTTCTTACTTCTTTCATACTTCTTTCTTACTTCTTTATTCTTTCTTTCTTACTTCTTTCTTACTTCTTTCTTACTTCTTTCTTTCTTTTTTCTTACTTCTTTCTTTCTTCTTTCTTACTTCTTTCTTTCTTCTTTCTTACTTCTTTCTTACTTCTTTCTTACTTCATTCTAACTTCTTTTTTCTTCATTCTTACTTCTTTCTTACTTCTTTCTTACTTCTTTCTTCTTTCTTTCTTACTTCTTTCTTTCTTCTTTCTTGCTTCTTTCTTACTTCTTTCTTCTTTCCTTCTTACTTCTTTCATACTTCTTTCTTACTTCTTTATTCTTTCTTTCTTACTTCTTTCTTACTTCTTTCTTACTTCTTTCTTTCTTTTTTCTTACTTCTTTCTTTCTTCTTTCTTACTTCTTTCTTTCTTCTTTCTTACTTCTTTCTTACTTCTTTCTTACTTCATTCTAACTTCTTTTTTCTTCATTCTTACTTCTTTCTTACTTCTTTCTTACTTCTTTCTTCTTTCTTTCTTACTTCTTTCTTACTTCTTTCTTACTTCTTTCTTCTTTCTTACTTCTTTCTTACTTCTTTCTAACTTCTTTCTTTCTTCTTTCTTTCTTACTTCTTTCTTACTTCTTTCGTACTTCTTTCTTACTTCTTTCTTACTTCTTTCTTTCTTCCTTCTTTCTTCTTTCTTACTTCTTTTTTCTTTCTTCATTCCTTCTTACTTCTTTGTTTCTTTCTTCTTTCTTACTTCTTTCTTTCTTCTTTCTTACTTCTTTCTTACTTCTTTCTTACTTCTTTCTTACTTCTTTCTTACTTCTTTCTTACTTCTTTCTTCTTTCTTCATTCCTTCTTACTTCTTTGTTTCTTTCTTCTTTCTTACTTCTTTCTTTCTTCTTTCTTACTTCTTTCTTACTTCTTTCTTACTTCTTTCTTACTTCTTTCTTACTTCTTTCTTTCTTCTTTCTTACTTCTTTCTTTCTTCCTTCTTTCTTCTTTCTTACTTCTTTCTTTCTTCATTCTTACTACTTTCTTACTACTTTCTTACTTCTTTCTTACTTCTTTCTTACTTCTTTCTTACTTCTTTCTTACTTCTTTCTTACTTCTTTCTTACTTCTTTCTTACTTCTTTCTTTCTTCTTCCTTACTTCTTTCTTTCTTCCTTCTTTCTTCTTTCTTACTTCTTTCTTTCTTCTTTCTTACTACTTTCTTACTTCTTTCTTACTTCTTTCTTACTTCTTTCTTACTTCTTTCTTCATTCCTTCTTACTTCTTTCAAACTTCTTTCTTACTTCTTTCTTACTTCTTTCTTACTTCTTTCTTAATTCTTTCTTACTTCTTTCTTCTTTCTTTCTTTCTTCTTTCTTACTTCTTTCTTTCTTTCTTCTTTCTTACTTCTTTATTACTCCTTTCTTACTTCTTTCTAACTTCTTTTTTCTTCTTTCTTATTTCTTTCTTACTTCTTTCTTACTTCTTTCTTTTTTTTTCTTACTTCTTTCTTACTTCTTTCTTACTTCTTTCTTCTTTCTTTATTCTTTCTTACTTCTTTCTTTCTTTTTTCTTCTTTCTTTCTTACTTCTTTCTTACTTCTTTCTTACTTCTTTCTTACTTATTTCTTACTTCTTTCTTACTTCTTTCTTACTTCTTTCTTACTTCTTTCTTACTTCTTTCTTCATTCCTTCTTACTTCTTTTTCTTTCTTCTTTCTTACTTCTTTCTTACTTCTTTCTTACTTCTTTCTTACTTCTTTCTTACTTCTTTCTTACTTCTTTCTTTCTTCTTTCTTACTTCTTTCTTACTTCTTTCTTACTTCTTTCTTTCTTCTTTCTTACTTCTTTCTATCTTCCTTCTTTCTTCTTTCTTACTTCTTTCTTTCTTCTTTCTTACTACTTTCTTACTACTTTCTTACTTCTTTCTTACTTCTTTCTTACTTCTTTCTTACTTCTTTCTTACTTCTTTCTTACTTCTTTCTTACTTCTTTCTTACTTATTTCTTACTTATTTCTTACTTATTTCTTACTACTTTCTTCTTTCTTACTTCTTTCTTACTTCTTTCTTTCTTCTTTCTTGCTTCTTTCTTACTTCTTTCTTCTTTCTTTCTTACTTCTTTCTTACTTCTTTCTTACTTCTTTCTTCATTCCTTCTTACTTCTTTCAAACTTCTTTCTTACTTCTTTTTTACTTCTTTCTTACTTCTTTCTAACTTCTTTTTTCTTCTTTCTTACTTCTTTCTTACTTCTTTCTTACTTCTTTCTTACTTCTTTCTTCTTTCTTACTTACTTCTTTCTTACTTCTTTCTTTCTTCTTTCTTCTTTCTTTCTTCTTTCTTACTTCTTTCTTTCTTCTTTCTTCTTTCTTTCTTCTTTCTTACTTCTTTCTTACTTCTTTCTTACTTCTTTCTTCTTTCTTTCTTACTCTTTCTTACTTCTTTCTTTCTTCTTTCTTACTACTTTCTTACTACTTTCTTACTTCTTTCTTACTTCTTTCTTACTTCTTTCTTCATTCCTTCTTACTTCTTTCAAACTTCTTTCTTACTTCTTTTTTACTTCTTTCTTACTTCTTTCTAACTTCTTTTTTCTTCTTTCTTACTTCTTTCTTACTTCTTTCTTACTTCTTTCTTACTTCTTTCTTCTTTCTTACTTACTTCTTTCTTACTTCTTTCTTTCTTCTTTCTTACTTCTTTCTTACTTCTTTCTTACTTCTTTCTTCTTTCTTCATTCCTTCTTACTTCTTTGTTTCTTTCTTCTTTCTTACTTCTTTCTTACTTCTTTCTTACTTCTTTCTTTCTTCTTTCTTACTTCTTTCTTTCTTCCTTCTTTCTTCTTTCTTACTTCTTTCTTTCTTCTTTCTTACTACTTTCTTACATCTTTCTTTCTTCTTTCTTACTTCTTTCTTACTTCTTTCTTACTTCTTTCTAACTTCTTTTTTCTACTTTCTTATTTCTTTCTTACTTCTTTCTTACTTCTTTCTTACTTCTTTCTTTTTTTTTTCTTACTTCTTTCTTACTTCTTTCTTACTTCTTTCTTCTTTCTTTCTTCTTTCTTACTTCTTTCTTTCTTTTTTCTTCTTCCTTTCTTACTTCTTTCTTACTTCTTTCTTACTTCTTTCTTACTTCTTTCTTACTTCTTTCTTACTTCTTTCTTACTTCTTTCTTACTTCTTTCTTACTTCTTTCTTCATTCCTTCTTACTTATTTTTCTTTCTTCTTTCTTACTTCTTTCTTACTTCTTTCTTACTTCTTTCTTACTTCTTTCTTACTTCTTTCTTACTTCTTTCTTTCTTCTTTCTTACTTCTTTCTTCTTTCTTTCTTACTTCTTTCATACTTCTTTCTTACTTCTTTATTCTTTCTTTCTTACTTCTTTCATACTTCTTTCTTACTTCTTTCTTTCTTTTTTCTTACTTCTTTCTTTCTTCTTTCTTACTTCTTTCTTTCTTCTTTCTTACTTCTTTCTTACTTCTTTCTTTCTTCTTTCTTGCTTCTTTCTTACTTCTTTCTTCTTTCTTTCTTACTTCTTTCATACTTCTTTCTTACTTCTTTATTCTTTCTTTCTTACTTCTTTCATACTTCTTTCTTACTTCTTTCTTTCTTTTTTCTTACTTCTTTCTTTCTTCTTTCTTACTTCTTTCTTTCTTCTTTCTTACTTCTTTCTTACTTCTTTCTTACTTCATTCTAACTTCTTTTTTCTTCTTTCTTACTTCTTTCTTACTTCTTTCTTACTTCTTTCTTCTTTCTTACTTCTTTCTTACTTCTTTCGTACTTCTTTCTTACTTCTTTCTTATTTCTTTCTTTCTTACTTCTTTCTTACTTCTTTCGTACTTCTTTCTTACTTCTTTCTTACTTCTTTCTTACTTCTTTCTTCACTCCTTCTTACTTCTTTCTTACTTCTTTCTTACTTCTTTCTTACTTCTTTCTTCTTTCTTCATTCCTTCTTACTTCTTTGTTTCTTTCTTCCTTCTTACTTCTTTCTTTCTTCTTTCTTACTTCTTTCATACTTCTTTCTTACTTCTTTCTTACTTCTTTCTTACTTCTTTCTTTCTTCTTTCTTACTTCTTTCTTTCTTCCTTCTTTCTTCTTTCTTACTTCTTTCTTTCTTCATTCTTACTACTTTCTTACTACTTTCTTACTTCTTTCTTACTTCTTTCTTACTTCTTTCTTACTTCTTTCTTCTTTCTTACTTCTTTCTTACTTCTTTCTAACTTCTTTCTTTCTTCTTTCTTTCTTACTTCTTTCTTACTTCTTTCTTAATTCTTTCTAACTTCTTTCTTACTTCTTTCTTAATTCTTTCTTTCTTACTTCTTTCTTACTTCTTTCTTACTTCTTTCTTACTTCTTTCTTACTTCTTTCTTCACTCCTTCTTACTTCTTTCTTACTTCATTCTTACTTCTTTCTTACTTCTTTCTTCATTCCTTCTTACTTCTTTCAAACTTCTTTCTTACTTCTTTCTTACTTCTTTCTTACTTCTTTCTTAATCCTTTCTTACTTCTTTCTTCTTTCTTTCTTTCTTCTTTCTTACTTCTTTCTTTCTTACTTCTTTCTTACTTCTTTCTTAGTTCTTTCTAACTTCTTTTTTCTTCTTTCTTACTTCTTTCTTACTTCTTTCTTACTTCTTTCTTCTTTCTTTCTTACTTCTTTCTTACTTCTTTCTTTCTTCTTTCTTCTTTCTTTCTTCTTTCTTACTTCTTTCATACTTCTTTCTTACTTCTTTCTTCTTTCTTTCTTACTTCTTTCTTACTTCTTTCTTCTTTCTTCTTTCTTTCTTCTTTCTTACTTATTTCTTACTTCTTTCTTCTTTCTTTTTTACTTCTTTCTTACTTCTTTCTTACTTCTTTCTTACTTCTTTCTTAATTCTTTCTTACTTCTTTCTTCTTTCTTTCTTTCTTCTTTCTTACTTCTTTCTTTCTTACTTCTTTCTTACTTCTTTCTAACTTCTTTATTCTTCTTTCTAACTTCTTTTTTCTTCTTTCTTACTTCTTTCTTACTTCTTTCTTACTTCTTTCTTCTTTCTTTCTTACTTCTTTCTTACTTCTTTCTTACTTCTTTCTTACTTATTTCTTACTTATTTCTTACTACTTTCTTCTTTCTTACTTCTTTCTTACTTCTTTCTTTCTTCTTTCTTGCTTCTTTCTTACTTCTTTCTTCTTTCTTTCTTCTTTCATACTTCTTTCTTACTTCTTTATTCTTTCTTTCTTACTTCTTTCATACTTCTTTCTTACTTCTTTCTTTCTTTTTTCTTACTTCTTTCTTTCTTCTTTCTTACTTCTTTCTTTCTTCTTTCTTACTTCTTTCTTACTTCTTTCTTACTTCATTCTAACTTCTTTTTTCTTCTTTCTTACTTCTTTCTTACTTCTTTCTTACTTCTTTCTTCTTTCTTACTTCTTTCTTACTTCTTTCTAACTTCTTTCTTTCTTCTTTCTTTCTTACTTCTTTCTTACTTCTTTCGTACTTCTTTCTTACTTCTTTCTTATTTCTTTCTTTCTTACTTCTTTCTTACTTCTTTCGTACTTCTTTCTTACTTCTTTCTTACTTCTTTCTTACTTCTTTCTTACTTCTTTCTTCACTCCTTCTTACTTCTTTCTTACTTCTTTCTTACTTCTTTCTTACTTCTTTCTTCTTTCTTCATTCCTTCTTACTTCTTTGTTTCTTTCTTCCTTCTTACTTCTTTCTTTCTTCTTTCTTACTTCTTTCATACTTCTTTCTTACTTCTTTCTTACTTCTTTCTTACTTCTTTCTTTCTTCTTTCTTACTTCTTTCTTTCTTCCTTCTTTCTTCTTTCTTACTTCTTTCTTTCTTCATTCTTACTACTTTCTTACTACTTTCTTACTTCTTTCTTACTTCTTTCTTACTTCTTTCTTACTTCTTTCTTCTTTCTTACTTCTTTCTTACTTCTTTCTAACTTCTTTCTTTCTTCTTTCTTTCTTACTTCTTTCTTACTTCTTTCTTACTTCTTTCTAACTTCTTTCTTACTTCTTTCTTAATTCTTTCTTTCTTACTTCTTTCTTACTTCTTTCTTACTTCTTTCTTACTTCTTTCTTACTTCTTTCTTCACTCCTTCTTACTTCTTTCTTACTTCATTCTTACTTCTTTCTTACTTCTTTCTTCATTCCTTCTTACTTCTTTCAAACTTCTTTCTTACTTCTTTCTTACTTCTTTCTTACTTCTTTCTTAATCCTTTCTTACTTCTTTCTTCTTTCTTTCTTTCTTCTTTCTTACTTCTTTCTTTCTTACTTCTTTCTTACTTCTTTCTTAGTTCTTTCTAACTTCTTTTTTCTTCTTTCTTACTTCTTTCTTACTTCTTTCTTACTTCTTTCTTCTTTCTTTCTTACTTCTTTCTTACTTCTTTCTTTCTTCTTTCTTCTTTCTTTCTTCTTTCTTACTTCTTTCATACTTCTTTCTTACTTCTTTCTTCTTTCTTTCTTACTTCTTTCTTACTTCTTTCTTCTTTCTTCTTTCTTTCTTCTTTCTTACTTATTTCTTACTTCTTTCTTCTTTCTTTTTTACTTCTTTCTTACTTCTTTCTTACTTCTTTCTTACTTCTTTCTTACTTCTTTCTTAATTCTTTCTTACTTCTTTCTTCTTTCTTTCTTTCTTCTTTCTTACTTCTTTCTTTCTTACTTCTTTCTTACTTCTTTCTAACTTCTTTATTCTTCTTTCTATCTTCTTTTTTCTTCTTTCTTACTTCTTTCTTACTTCTTTCTTACTTCTTTCTTCTTTCTTTCTTACTTCTTTCTTACTTCTTTCTTACTTCTTTCTTACTTATTTCTTACTTATTTCTTACTACTTTCTTCTTTCTTACTTCTTTCTTACTTCTTTCTTTCTTCTTTCTTGCTTCTTTCTTACTTCTTTCTTCTTTCTTTCTTACTTCTTTCATACTTCTTTCTTACTTCTTTATTCTTTCTTTCTTACTTCTTTCATACTTCTTTCTTACTTCTTTCTTTCTTTTTTCTTACTTCTTTCTTTCTTCTTTCTTACTTCTTTCTTTCTTCTTTCTTACTTCTTTCTTACTTCTTTCTTACTTCATTCTAACTTCTTTTTTCTTCTTTCTTACTTCTTTCTTACTTCTTTCTTACTTCTTTCTTCTTTCTTACTTCTTTCTTACTTCTTTCTAACTTCTTTCTTTCTTCTTTCTTTCTTACTTCTTTCTTACTTCTTTCGTACTTCTTTCTTACTTCTTTCTTATTTCTTTCTTTCTTACTTCTTTCTTACTTCTTTCGTACTTCTTTCTTACTTCTTTCTTACTTCTTTCTTACTTCTTTCTTCACTCCTTCTTACTTCTTTCTTACTTCTTTCTTACTTCTTTCTTACTTCTTTCTTCTTTCTTCATTCCTTCTTACTTCTTTGTTTCTTTCTTCCTTCTTACTTCTTTCTTTCTTCTTTCTTACTTCTTTCTTACTTCTTTCTTACTTCTTTCTTACTTCTTTCTTACTTCTTTCTTTCTTCTTTCTTACTTCTTTCTTTCTTCCTTCTTTCTTCTTTCTTACTTCTTTCTTTCTTCATTCTAACTACTTTCTTACTACTTTCTTACTTCTTTCTTACTTCTTTCTTACTTCTTTCTTACTTCTTTCTTCTTTCTTACTTCTTTCTTACTTCTTTCTAACTTCTTTCTTTCTTCTTTCTTTCTTACTTCTTTCTTCTTTCTTACTTCTTTCTAACTTCTTTCTTACTTCTTTCTTAATTCTTTCTTTCTTACTTCTTTCTTACTTCTTTCTTACTTCTTTCTTACTTCTTTCTTACTTCTTTCTTCACTCCTTCTTACTTCTTTCTTAGTTCTTTCTTACTTCTTTCTTACTTCTTTCTTCATTCCTTCTTACTTCTTTCAAACTTCTTTCTTACTTCTTTCTTAATCCTTTCTTACTTCTTTCTTCTTTCTTTCTTTCTTCTTTCTTACTTCTTTCTTTCTTACTTCTTTCTTACTTCTTTCTTACTTCTTTCTAACTTCTTTTTTCTTCTTTCTTAATTCTTTCTTACTTCTTTCTTACTTCTTTCTTCTTTCTTTCTTACTTCTTTCTTACTTCTTTCTTTCTTCTTTCTTCTTTCTTTCTTCTTTCTTACTTCTTTCATACTTCTTTCTTACTTCTTTCTTCTTTCTTTCTTACTTCTTTCTTACTTCTTTCTTCTTTCTTCTTTCTTTCTTCTTTCTTACTTATTTCTTACTTCTTTCTTCTTTCTTTTTTACTTCTTTCTTACTTCTTTCTTACTTCTTTCTTACTTCTTTCTTAATTCTTTCTTACTTCTTTCTTCTTTCTTTCTTTCTTCTTTCTTACTTCTTTCTTTCTTACTTCTTTCTTACTTCTTTCAAACTTCTTTATTCTTCTTTCTAACTTCTTTTTTCTTCTTTCTTACTTCTTTCTTACTTCTTTCTTACTTCTTTCTTCTTTCTTTCTTACTTCTTTCTTACTTCTTTCTTACTTCTTTCTTACTTATTTCTTACTTATTTCTTACTACTTTCTTCTTTCTTACTTCTTTCTTACTTCTTTCTTTCTTCTTTCTTGCTTCTTTCTTACTTCTTTCTTCTTTCTTTCTTACTTCTTTCATACTTCTTTCTTACTTCTTTATTCTTTCTTTCTTACTTCTTTCATACTTCTTTCTTACTTCTTTCTTTCTTTTTTCTTACTTCTTTCTTTCTTCTTTCTTACTTCTTTCTTTCTTCTTTCTTACTTCTTTCTTACTTCTTTCTTACTTCATTCTAACTTCTTTTTTCTTCTTTCTTACTTCTTTCTTACTTCTTTCTTACTTCTTTCTTACTTCTTTCTTCTTTCTTTCTTACTTCTTTCTTACTTCTTTCTTACTTCTTTCTTACTTCTTTCTTACTTCTTTCTTCTTTCTTCTTTCTTACCTCTTTCTTACTTCTTTCTAACTTCTTTCTTTCTTCTTTCTTTCTTCTTTCTTTCTTACTTCTTTCTTACTTCTTTCGTACTTCTTTCTTACTTCTTTCTTACTTCTTTCTTTCTTACTTCTTTCTTACTTCTTTCGTACTTCTTTCTTACTTCTTTCTTACTTCTTTCTTACTTCTTTCTTCACTCCTTCTTACTTCTTTCTTACTTCTTTCTTACTTCTTTCTTACTTCTTTCTTCTTTCTTCATTCCTTCTTACTTCTTTGTTTCTTTCTTCCTTCTTACTTCTTTCTTTCTTCTTTCTTACTTCTTTCTTACTTCTTTCTTACTTCTTTCTTACTTCTTTCTTACTTCTTTCTTTCTTCTTTCTTACTTCTTTCTTTCTTCCTTCTTTCTTCTTTCTTACTTCTTTCTTTCTTCATTCTTACTACTTTCTTACTACTTTCATACTCCTTTCTTACTTCTTTCTTACTTCTTTCTTACTTCTTTCTTACTTCTTTCTTACTTCTTTTTACTTCTTTCTTCTTTCTTACTTCTTTCTTACTTCTTTCTAACTTCTTTCTTTCTTCTTTCTTTCTTACTTCTTTCTTAATCCTTTCTTACTTCTTTCTTCTTTCTTTCTTTCTTCTTTCTTACTTCTTTCTTTCTTACTTCTTTCTTACTTCTTTCTTACTTCTTTCTAACTTCTTTTTTCTTCTTTCTTACTTCTTTCTTACTTCTTTCTTACTTCTTTCTTCTTTCTTTCTTACTTCTTTCTTACTTCTTTCTTTCTTCTTTCTTCTTTCTTTCTTCTTTCTTACTTCTTTCATACTTCTTTCTTACTTCTTTCTTCTTTCTTTCTTACTTCTTTCTTACTTCTTTCTTTCTTCTTTCTTCTTTCTTTCTTCTTTCTTACTTATTTCTTACTTCTTTCTTCTTTCTTTTTACTTCTTTCTTACTTCTTTCTTACTTCTTTCTTACTTCTTTCTTAATTCTTTCTTACTTCTTTCTTCTTTCTTTCTTTCTTCTTTCTTACTTCTTTCTTTCTTACTTCTTTCTTACTTCTTTCTAACTTCTTTTTTCTTCTTTCTTACTTCTTTCTTACTTCTTTCTTCTTTCTTTCTTACTTCTTTCTTACTTCTTTCTTTCTTCTTTCTTCTTTCTTTCTTCTTTCTTACTTCTTTCTTACTTCTTTCTTACTTCTTTCTTCTTTCTTTCTTAATTCTTTCTTACTTCTTTCTTTCTTCTTTCTTCTTTCTTTCTTCTTTCTTACTTCTTTCTTACTTCTTTCTTACTTCTTTCTTACTTCTTTCTTTGTTCTTTCTTACTTCTTTCTTTCTTCCTTCTTTCTTCTTTCTTACTTCTTTCTTTCTTCTTTCTTACTACTTTCTTACATCTTTCTTTCTTCTTTCTTACTTCTTTCTTACTTCTTTCTTACTTCTTTCTAACTTCTTTTTTCTTCTTTCTTATTTCTTTCTTACTTCTTTCTTACTTCTTTCTTACTTCTTTCTTTTTTTTCTTACTTCTTTCTTACTTCTTTCTTACTTCTTTCTTACTTCTTTCTTACTTCTTTCTTCTTTCTTTCTTCTTTCTTACTTCTTTCTTTCTTTTTTCTTCTTTCTTTCTTACTTCTTTCTTACTTCTTTCTTACTTCTTTCTTACTTCTTTCTTCCTTCTTTCTTACTTCTTTCTTACTTCTTTCTTACTTCTTTCTTACTTCTTTCTTCTTTCCTTCTTACTTCTTTTTCTTTCTTCTTTCTTACTTCTTTCTTACTTCTTTCTTATTTCTTTCTTACTTCTTTCTTACTTCTTTCTTACTTCTTTCTTTCTTCTTTCTTACTTCTTTCTTTCTTCCTTCTTTCTTCTTTCTTACTTCTTTCTTTCTTCTTTCTTACTACTTTCTTACTACTTTCTTACTTCTTTCTTACTTCTTTCTTCATTCCTTCTTACTTCTTTCAAACTTCTTTCTTACTTCTTTCTTACTTCTTTCTTAATTCTTTCTTACTTCTTTCTTCTTTCTTTCTTTCTTCTTTCTTACTTCTTTCTTTCTTACTTCTCTCTTACTTCTTTCTTACTTCTTTCTAACTTCTTTTTTCTTCTTTCTTACTTCTTTCTTACTTCTTTCTTACTTCTTTCTTCTTTCTTTCTTACTTCTTTCTTACTTCTTTCTTTCTTCTTTCTTCTTTCTTTCTTCTTTCTTACTTCTTTCTCACTTCTTTCTTACTTCTATCTTTCTTCTTTCTTCTTTATTTCTTCTTTCTTACTTCTTTCATACTTCTTTCTTACTTCTTTCTTCTTTCTTTCTTACTTCTTTCTTACTTCTTTCTTTCTTCTTTCTTCTTTCTTTCTTCTTTCTTACTTCTTTCTTACTTCTTTCTTACTTCTTTCTTTCTTCTTTCTTACTTCTTTCTTTCTTCCTTCTTTCTTCTTTCTTACTTCTTTCTTTCTTCTTTCTTACTACTTTCTTACATCTTTCTTTCTTCTTTCTTACTTCTTTCTTACTTCTTTCTTACTTCTTTCTAACTTCTTTTTTCTTCTTTCTTATTTCTTTCTTCTTTCTTACTTCTTTCTTACTTCTTTCTTTTTTTTTTCTTACTTCTTTCTTACTTCTTTCTTACTTCTTTCTTCTTTCTTTCTTCTTTCTTACTTCTTTCTTTCTTTTTTCTTCTTTCTTTCTTACTTCTTTCTTACTTCTTTCTTACTTCTTTCTTACTTCTTTCTTACTTCTTTCTTACTTCTTTCCTACTTCTTTCTTACTTCTTTCTTCATTCCTTCTTACTTCTTTTTCTTTCTTCTTTCTTACTTCTTTCTTACTTCTTTCTTACTTCTTTCTTACTTCTTTCTTACTTCTTTCTTACTTCTTTCTAACTTCTTTCTTTCTTCTTTCTTTCTTACTTCTTTCTTACTTCTTTCGTACTTCTTTCTTACTTCTTTCTTATTTCTTTCTTTCTTACTTCTTTCTTACTTCTTTCGTACTTCTTTCTTACTTCTTTCTTACTTCTTTCTTACTTCTTTCTTCACTCCTTCTTACTTCTTTCTTACTTCTTTCTTACTTCTTTCTTACTTCTTTCTTCTTTCTTCATTCCTTCTTACTTCTTTGTTTCTTTCTTCCTTCTTACTTCTTTCTTTCTTCTTTCTTACTTCTTTCATACTTCTTTCTTACTTCTTTCTTCTTTATTTCTTCTTTCTTACTTCTTTCATACTTCTTTCTTACTTCTTTCTTCTTTCTTTCTTACTTCTTTCTTACTTCTTTCTTTCTTCTTTCTTCTTTCTTTCTTCTTTCTTACTTCTTTCTTACTTCTTTCTTACTTCTTTCTTTCTTCTTTCTTACTTCTTTCTTTCTTCCTTCTTTCTTCTTTCTTACTTCTTTCTTTCTTCTTTCTTACTACTTTCTTACATCTTTCTTTCTTCTTTCTTACTTCTTTCTTACTTCTTTCTTACTTCTTTCTAACTTCTTTTTTCTTCTTTCTTATTTCTTTCTTACTTCTTTCTTACTTCTTTCTTACTTCTTTCTTTTTTTTTTCTTACTTCTTTCTTACTTCTTTCTTACTTCTTTCTTCTTTCTTTCTTCTTTCTTACTTCTTTCTTTCTTTTTTCTTCTTTCTTTCTTACTTCTTTCTTACTTCTTTCTTACTTCTTTCTTACTTCTTTCCTACTTCTTTCTTACTTCTTTCTTCATTCCTTCTTACTTCTTTTTCTTTCTTCTTTCTTACTTCTTTCTTACTTCTTTCTTACTTCTTTCTTACTTCTTTCTTACTTCTTACTTACTTCTTTCTTACTTCTTTCTAACTTCTTTCTTTCTTCTTTCTTTCTTACTTCTTTCTTACTTCTTTCGTACTTCTTTCTTACTTCTTTCTTATTTCTTTCTTTCTTACTTCTTTCTTACTTCTTTCGTACTTCTTTCTTACTTCTTTCTTACTTCTTTCTTACTTCTTTCTTCACTCCTTCTTACTTCTTTCTTACTTCTTTCTTACTTCTTTCTTACTTCTTTCTTCTTTCTTCATTCCTTCTTACTTCTTTGTTTCTTTCTTCCTTCTTACTTCTTTCTTTCTTCTTTCTTACTTCTTTCTTACTTCTTTCTTTCTTCTTTCTTCTTTATTTCTTCTTTCTTACTTCTTTCATACTTCTTTCTTACTTCTTTCTTCTTTCTTTCTTGCTTCTTTCTTACTTCTTTCTTTCTTTCTTCTTTCTTCTTTCTTTCTTCTTTCTTACTTCTTTCTTACTTCTTTCTTACTTCTTTCTTTCTTCTTTCTTACTTCTTTCTTTCTTCCTTCTTTCTTCTTTCTTACTTCTTTCTTTCTTCTTTCTTACTACTTTCTTACATCTTTCTTTCTTCTTTCTTACTTCTTTCTTACTTCTTTCTTACTTCTTTCTAACTTCTTTTTTCTTCTTTCTTATTTCTTTCTTACTTCTTTCTTACTTCTTTCTTACTTCTTTCTTTTTTTTTTCTTACTTCTTTCTTACTTCTTTCTTACTTCTTTCTTCTTTCTTTCTTCTTTCTTACTTCTTTCTTTCTTTTTTCTTCTTTCTTTCTTACTTCTTTCTTACTTCTTTCTTACTTCTTTCTTACTTCTTTCTTACTTCTTTCTTACTTCTTTCCTACTTCTTTCTTACTTCTTTCTTCATTCCTTCTTACTTCTTTTTCTTTCTTCTTTCTTACTTCTTTCTTACTTCTTTCTTACTTCTTTCTTACTTCTTTCTTACTTCTTTCTTACTTCTTTCTTTCTTCTTTCTTACTTCTTTCTTCTTTCTTTCTTACTTCTTTCATACTTCTTTCTTACTTCTTTATTCTTTCTTTCTTACTTCTCTCATACTTCTTTCTTACTTCTTTCTTTCTTTTTTCTTACTTCTTTCTTTCTTCTTTCTTACTTCTTTCTTTCTTCTTTCTTACTTCTTTCTTTCTTCTTTCTTACTTCTTTCTTACTTCTTTCTTTCTTCTTTCTTGCTTCTTTCTTACTTCTTTCTTCTTTCTTTCTTACTTCTTTCATACTTCTTTCTTACTTCTTTATTCTTTCTTTCTTACTTCTTTCATACTTCTTTCTTACTTCTTTCTTTCTTTTTTTCTTACTTCTTTCTTTCTTCTTTCTTACTTCTTTCTTTCTTCTTTCTTACTTCTTTCTTACTTCTTTCTTACTTCATTCTAACTTCTTTTTTCTTCTTTCTTACTTCTTTCTTACTTCTTTTTACTTCTTTCTTCTTTCTTACTTCTTTCTTACTTCTTTCTAACTTCTTTCTTTCTTCTTTCTTTCTTACTTCTTTCTTACTTCTTTCGTACTTCTTTCTTACTTCTTTCTTATTTCTTTCTTTCTTACGTCTTTCTTTCTTCTTTCGTACTTCTTCTTACTTCTTTCTTACTTCTTTCTTACTTCTTTCTTCACTCTTTCTTCTTTCTTACTTCTTTCTTACTTCTTACTTACTTCTTTCTTACTTCTTTCTTCTTTCTTCATTCCTTCTTACTTCTTTGTTTCTTTCTTCCTTCTTACTTCTTTCTTTCTTCTTTCTTACTTCTTACTTCTTTCTTACTTCTTCTTTCTTACTTCTTTCTTACTTCTTTCTTTCTTCTTTCTTACTTCTTTCTTTCTTCCTTCTTTTTTCTTTCTTACTTCTTTCTTTCTTCATTCTTACTACTTTCTTACTACTTTCTTACTTCTTTCTTACTTCTTTCTTACTTCTTTCTACTTCTTTCTTACTTCTTTCTTACTTCTTTCTTCTTTCTTATTTCTTTCTAACTTCTTTCTTTCTTCTTTCTTTCTTACTTCTTTCTTACTTCTTTCTTTCTTCTTCTTCTTCTTTCTTTCTTCTTCTTACTTCTTTCATACTTCTTTCTTACTTCTTTCTTCTTTCTTTCTTACTTCTTTCTTACTTCTCTTTCTTCTTTCTTCTTCTTCTTTCTTCTTTCTTACTTATTTCTTACTTCTTTCTTCTTTCTTTTTACTTCTTTCTTACTTCTTTCTTACTTCTTTCTTACTTCTTTCTTAATTCTTTCTTACTTCTTTCTTCTTTCTTTCTTTCTTCTTTCTTACTTCTTTCTTTCTTACTTCTTTCTTACTTCTTTCTAACTTTACTTCTTTCTAACTTCTTTTTTCTTCTTTCTTACTTCTTTCTTACTTCTTTCTTACTTCTTTCTTACTTCTTTCTTCTTTCTTTCTTACTTCTTCTTACTTCTTTCTTACTTCTTTCTTACTTCTTTCTTACTTCTTTCTTTCTTCTTTCTTACTTCTTTCTTACTTCTTTCTTACTTCTTTCTTTCTTCTTTCTTACTTCTTTCTATCTTCCTTCTTTCTTCTTTCTTACTTCTTTCTTTCTTCTTTCTTACTACTTTCTTACTACTTTCTTACTTCTTTCTTACTTCTTTCTTACTTCTTTCTTACTTCTTTCTTACTTCTTTCTTACTTCTTTCTTACTTATTTCTTACTTATTTCTTACTACTTTCTTCTTTCTTACTTCTTTCTTACTTCTTTCTTTCTCTTTCTTGCTTCTTTCTTACTTCTTTCTTCTTTCTTTCTTACTTCTTTCATACTTCTTTCTTACTTCTTTATTCTTTCTTACTTCTTTCATACTTCTTTCTTACTTCTTTCTTTCTTTTTTCTTACTTCTTTCTTTCTTCTTTCTTACTTCTTTCTTTCTTCTTTCTTACTTCTTTCTTACTTCATTCTAACTTCTTTTTATTCTTTCTTACTTCTTTCTTACTTCTTTCTTACTTCTTTCATACTTCTTTCTTACTTCTTTCTTACTTCTTTCTTCTTTCTTCTTTCTTACTTCTTTCTTACTTCTTTCTAACTTCCTTCTTTCTTCTTTCTTTCTTCTTTCTTTCTTACTTCTTTCTTACTTCTTTCGTACTTCTTTCTTACTTCTTCTTACTTCTTTCTTACTTCTTTCTTCACTCCTTCTTACTTCTTTCTTACTTCTTTCTTACTTCTTTCTTACTTCTTTCTTACTTCTTTCTTACTTCTTTCTTACTTCTTTCTTTCTTCTTCTTACTTCTTTCTTTCTTCCTTCTTTCTTCTTTCTTACTTCTTTCTTTCTTCATTCTTACTACTTTCTTACTACTTTCTTACTTCTTTCTTACTTCTTTCTTACTTCTTTCTTACTTCTTTCTTACTTCTTTCTTACTTCTTTCTTCTTTCTTACTTCTTTCTTACTTCTTTCTAACTTCTTTCTTTCTTCTTTCTTTCTTACTTCTTTCTTACTTCTTTCTTACTTCTTTCTAACTTCTTTCTTACTTCTTTCTTAATTCTTTCTTTCTTACTTCTTTCTTACTTCTTTCTTACTTCTTTCTTACTTCTTTCTTCACTCCTTCTTACTTCTTTCTTACTTCTTTCTTACTTCTTTCTTACTTCTTTCTTCATTCCTTCTTACTTCTTTCAAACTTCTTTCTTACTTCTTTCTTACTTCTTTCTTACTTCTTTCTTAATCCTTTCTTACTTCTTTCTTCTTTCTTTCTTTCTTCTTTCTTACTTCTTTCTTTCTTACTTCTTTCTTACTTCTTTCTTACTTCTTTCTAACTACTTTTTTCTTCTTTCTTACTTCTTTCTTTCTTCTTTCTTTCTTCTTTCTTACTTCTTTCTTACTTCTTTCTTACTTCTTTCTTACTTCTTTCTTACTTCTTTCTTTCTTCTTTCTTACTTCTTTCTTCTTCCTTCTTTCTTCTTTCTTACTTCTTTCTTTCTTCATTCTCACTTTCTTACTACTTTCTTACTTCTTTCTTACTTCTTTCTTACTTCTTTCTTACTTCTTTCTTACTTCTTTCTTACTTCTTTCTTCTTTCTTACTTCTTTCTTACTTCTTTCTAACTTCTTTCTTTCTTCTTTCTTTCTTACTTCTTTCTTACTTCTTTCTTTCTTCTTTCTTCTTTCTTTCTTCTTTCTTACTTCTTTCATACTTCTTTCTTACTTCTTTCTTCTTTCTTTCTTACTTCTTTCTTACTTCTTTCTTCTTTCTTCTTTCATTCTTCTTTCTTACTTATTTCTTACTTCTTTCTTCTTTCTTTTTTACTTCTTTCTTACTTCTTTCTTACTTCTTTCTTACTTCTTTCTTAATTCTTTCTTACTTCTTTCTTCTTTCTTTCTTTCTTCTTTCTTACTTCTTTCTTTCTTACTTCTTTCTTACTTCTTTCTAACTTCTTTTTTCTTCTTTCTTACTTCTTTCTTACTTCTTTCTTACTTCTTCTTACTTCTTTCTTCTTTCTTTCTTACTTCTTTCTTACTTCTTTCTTACTTCTTTCTTACTTCTTTCTTTCTTCTTTCTTACTTCTTTCTTACTTCTTTCTTACTTCTTTCTTTCTTCTTTCTTACTTCTTTCTATCTTCCTTCTTTCTTCTTTCTTACTTCTTTCTTTTTTCTTTCTTACTACTTTCTTACTACTTTCTTACTTCTTTCTTACTTCTTTCTTACTTCTTTCTTACTTCTTTCTTACTTCTTTCTTACTTCTTTCTTACTTATTTCTTACTTATTTCTTACTACTTTCTTCTTTCTTACTTCTTTCTTACTTCTTTCTTTCTTCTTTCTTGCTTCTTTCTTACTTCTTTCTTCTTTCTTTCTTACTTCTTTCATACTTCTTTCTTACTTCTTTATTCTTTCTTTCTTACTTCTTTCATACTTCTTTCTTACTTCTTTCTTTCTTTTTTCTTACTTCTTTCTTTCTTCTTTCTTACTTCTTTCTTTCTTCTTTCTTACTTCTTTCTTACTTCTTTCTTACTTCATTCTAACTTCTTTTTTCTTCTTTCTTACTTCTTTCTTACTTCTTTCTTACTTCTTTCTTCTTTCTTTCTTACTTCTTTCTTACTTCTTTCTTACTTCTTTCTTACTTCTTTCTTACTTCTTTCTTCTTTCTTCTTTCTTACTTCTTTCTTACTTCTTTCTAACTTCTTTCTTTCTTCTTTCTTTCTTCTTTCTTTCTTACTTCTTTCTTACTTCTTTCGTACTTCTTTCTTACTTCTTTCTTACTTCTTTCTTTCTTACTTCTTTCTTACTTCTTTCGTACTTCTTTCTTACTTCTTTCTTACTTCTTTCTTACTTCTTTCTTCACTCCTTCTTACTTCTTTCTTACTTCTTTCTTACTTCTTTCTTACTTCTTTCTTACTTCTTTCTTACTTCTTTCTTACTTCTTTCTTACTTCTTTCTTACTTCTTTCTTCTTTCTTACTTCTTTCTTACTACTTTCTAACTTCTTTCTTTCTTCTTTCTTTCTTACTTCTTTCTTACTTCTTTCTTACTTCTTTCTAACTTCTTTCTTACTTCTTTCTTAATTCTTTCTTTCTTACTTCTTTCTTACTTCTTTCTTACTTCTTTCTTACTTCTTTCTTCACTCCTTCTTACTTCTTTCTTACTTCTTTCTTACTTCTTTCTTACTTCTTTCTTCATTCCTTCTTACTTCTTTCAAACTTCTTTCTTACTTCTTTCTTACTTCTTTCTTACTTCTTTCTTAATCCTTTCTTACTTCTTTCTTCTTTCTTTCTTTCTTCTTTCTTACTTCTTTCTTTCTTACTTCTTTCTTACTTCTTTCTTACTTCCTTCTTTCTTCTTTCTTACTTCTTTCTTTCTTCTTTCTTACTTCTTTCTTACTTCTTTCTTACTTCTTTCTTCTTTCTTTCTTAATTCTTTCTTACTTCTTTCTTTCTTCTTTCTTCTTTCTTTCTTCTTTCTTACTTCTTTCTTAATTCTTTCTTTCTTCCTTCTTTCTTCTTTCTTACTTCTTTCTTTCTTCTTTCTTACTACTTTCTTACATCTTTCTTTCTTCTTTCTTACTTCTTTCTTACTTCTTTCTTACTTCTTTCTAACTTCTTTTTTCTTCTTTCTTATTTCTTTCTTACTTCTTTCTTACTTCTTTCTTACTTCTTTCTTTTTTTTTCTTACTTCTTTCTTAGTTCTTTCTTACTTCTTTCTTCTTTCTTTCTTCTTTCTTACTTCTTTCTTTCTTTTTTCTTCTTTCTTTCTTACTTCTTTCTTACTTCTTTCTTACTTCTTTCTTACTTCTTTCTTCCTTCTTTCTTACTTCTTTCTTACTTCTTTCTTACTTCTTTCTTACTACTTTCTTCTTTCCTTCTTACTTCTTTTTCTTTCTTCTTTCTTACTTCTTTCTTACTTCTTTCTTATTTCTTTCTTACTTCTTTCTTACTTCTTTCTTACTTCTTTCTTTCTTCTTTCTTACTTCTTTCTTTCTTCCTTCTTTCTTCTTTCTTACTTCTTTCTTTCTTCTTTCTTACTACTTTCTTACTACTTTCTTACTTCTTTCTTACTTCTTTCTTACTTCTTTCTTCATTCCTTCTTACTTCTTTCAAACTTCTTTCTTAATTCTTTCTTACTTCTTTCTTCTTTCTTTCTTTCTTCTTTCTTACTTCTTTCTTTCTTACTTCTCTCTTACTTCTTTCTTACTTCTTTCTAACTTCTTTTTTCTTCTTTCTTACTTCTTTCTTACTTCTTTCTTACTTCTTTCTTCTTTCTTTCTTACTTCTTTCTTACTTCTTTCTTTCTTCTTTCTTCTTTCTTTCTTCTTTCTTACTTCTTTCTCACTTCTTTCTTACTTCTTTCTTCTTTCTTCCTTACTTCTTTCTTACTTCTTTCTTTCTTCTGTCTTCTTTCTTTCTTCTTTCTTCTTTCTTTCTTACTTCTTTCTTACTTCTTTCTTTCTTCTTTCTTCTTTCTTTCTTCTTTCTTACTTCTTTCATACTTCTTTCTTACTTCTTTCTTCTTTCTTTCTTACTTCTTTCTTACTTCTTTCTTTCTTCTTTCTTCTTTCTTTCTTCTTTCTTACTTCTTTCTTACTTCTTTCTTACTTCTTTCTTTCTTCTTTCTTACTTCTTTCTTTCTTCCTTCTTTCTTCTTTCTTACATCTTTCTTTCTTCTTTCTTACTACTTTCTTACATCTTTCTTTCTTCTTTCTTACTTCTTTCTTACTTCTTTCTTACTTCTTTCTAACTTCTTTTTTCTTCTTTCTTATTTCTTTCTTACTTCTTTCTTACTTCTTTCTTACTTCTTTCTTTTTTTTTTCTTACTTCTTTCTTACTTCTTTCTTACTTCTTTCTTCTTTCTTTCTTCTTTCTTACTTCTTTCTTTCTTTTTTCTTCTTTCTTTCTTACTTCTTTCTTACTTCTTTCTTACTTCTTTCTTACTTCTTTCTTACTTCTTTCTTACTTCTTTCTTACTTCTTTCCTACTTCTTTCTTACTTCTTTCTTCATTCCTTCTTACTTCTTTTTCTTTCTTCTTTCTTACGTCTTTCTTACTTCTTTCTTACTTCTTTCTTACTTCTTTCTTACTTCTTTCTTACTTCTTTCTTTCTTCTTTATTACTTCTTTCTTCTTTCTTTCTTACTTCTTTCATACTTCTTTCTTACTTCTTTATTCTTTCTTTCTTACTTCTTTCATACTTCTTTCTTACTTCTTTCTTTCTTTTTTCTTACTTCTTTCTTTCTTCTTTCTTACTTCTTTCTTTCTTCTTTCTTACTTCTTTCTTACTTCTTTCTTTCTTCTTTCTTGCTTCTTTCTTACTTCTTTCTTCTTTCTTTCTTACTTCTTTCATACTTCTTTCTTACTTCTTTATTCTTTCTTTCTTACTTCTTTCATACTTCTTTCTTACTTCTTTCTTTCTTTTTTCTTACTTCTTTCTTCTTTCTTACTTCTTTCTTTCTTCTTTCTTACTTCTTTCTTACTTCTTTCTTACTTCATTCTAACTTCTTTTTTCTTCTTTCTTTCTTCTTTCTTACTTCTTTTTACTTCTTTCTTCTTTCTTACTTCTTTCTTACTTCTTTCTAACTTCTTTCTTTCTTCTTTCCTTCTTACTTCTTTCTTACTTCTTTCGTACTTCTTTCTTACTTCTTTCTTATTTCTTTCTTTCTTACTTCTTTCTTACTTCTTTCGTACTTCTTTCTTACTTCTTTCTTACTTCTTTCTTACTTCTTTCTTCACTCCTTCTTACTTCTTTCTTACTTCTTTCTTACTTCTTTCTTACTTCTTTCTTACTTCTTTCTTCTTTCTTCATTCCTTCTTACTTCTTTGTTTCTTTCTTCCTTCTTACTTCTTTCTTTCTTCTTTCTTACTTCTTTCTTACTTCTTTCTTACTTCTTTCTTACTTCTTTCTTACTTCTTTCTTTCTTCTTTCTTACTTCTTTCTTTCTTCCTTCTTTCTTCTTTCTTACTTCTTTCTTTCTTCATTCTTACTACTTTCTTACTACTTTCTTACTTCTTTCTTACTTCTTTCTTACTTCTTTCTTACTTCTTTCTTACTTCTTTCTTACTTCTTTCTTCTTTCTGACTTCTTTCTTACTTCTTTCTAAATTCTTTCTTTCTTCTTTCTTTCTTACTTCTTTCTTACTTCTTTCTTACTTCTTTCTAACTTCTTTCTTACTTCTTTCTTAATTCTTTCTTTCTTACTTCTTTCTTACTTCTTTCTTAATTCTTTCTTACTTCTTTCTTCACTCCTTCTTACTTCTTTCTTACTTCTTTCTTACTTCTTTCTTACTTCTTTCTTACTTCTTTCTTAATCCTTTCTTACTTCTTTCTTCTTTCTTTCTTTCTTCTTTCTTACTTCTTTCTTTCTTACTTCTTTCTTACTTCTTTCTTTCTTCTTTCTTCTTTCTTTCTTCTTTCTTACTTCTTTCATACTTCTTTCTTACTTCTTTCTTCTTTCTTTCTTACTTCTTTCTTACTTCTTTCTTTCTTCTTTCTTCTTTCTTTCTTCTTTCTTACTTATTTCTTACTTCTTTCTTCTTTCTTTTTTACTTCTTTCTTACTTCTTTCTTACTTCTTTCTTACTTCTTTCTTAATTCTTTCTTACTTCTTTCTTCTTTCTTTCTTTCTTCTTTCTTACTTCTTTCTTTCTTACTTCTTTCTTACTTCTTTCTAACTTCTTTTTTCTTCTTTCTTACTTCTTTCTTACTTCTTTCTTACTTCTTTCTTTCTTCTTACTTACTTCTTTCTATCTTCCTTCTTTCTCCTTTCTTACTTCTTTCTTTCTTCTTTCTTACTACTTTCTTACTACTTTCTTACTTCTTTCTTACTTCTTTCTTACTTCTTTCTTACTTCTTTCTTACTTCTTTCTTACTTATTTCTTACTTATTTCTTACTACTTTCTTCTTTCTTACTTCTTTCTTACTTCTTTCTTTCTTCTTTCTTGCTTCTTTCTTACTTCTTTCTTCTTTCTTTCTTACTTCTTTCATACTTCTTTCTTACTTCTTTATTCTTTCTTTCTTACTTCTTTCATACTTCTTTCTTACTTCTTTCTTTCTGTTTTCTTACTTCTTTCTTTCTTCTTTCTTACTTCTTTCTTTCTTCTTTCTTACTTCTTTCTTACTTCTTTCTTACTTCATTCTAACTTCTTTTTTCTTCTTTCTTACTTCTTTCTTACTTCTTTCTTACTTCTTTCTTCTTTCTTTCTTACTTCTTTCTTACTTCTTTCTTACTTCTTTCTTACTTCTTTCTTACTTCTTTCGTACTTCTTTCTTACTTCTTTCTTACTACTTTCTTACTTCTTTCTTCACTCCTTCTTACTTCTTTCTTACTTCTTTCTTACTTCTTTCTTACTTCTTTCTTACTTCTTTCTTCTTTCTTCATTCCTTCTTACTTCTTTGTTTCTTTCTTCCTTCTTACTTCTTTCTTTCTTCTTTCTTACTTCTTTCTTACTTCTTTCTTACTTATTTCTTACTTCTTTCTTACTTCTTTCTTTCTTCTTTCTTACTTCTTTCTTTCTTCCTTCTTTCTTCTTTCTTACTTCTTTCTTTCTTCATTCTTACTACTTTCTTACTTCTTTCGTACTTCTTTCTTACTTCTTTCTTACTACTTTCTTACTTCTTTCTTCACTCCTTCTTACTTCTTTCTTACTTCTTTCTTACTTCTTTCTTACTTCTTTCTTACTTCTTTCTTCTTTCTTCATTCCTTCTTACTTCTTTGTTTCTTTCTTCCTTCTTACTTCTTTCTTTCTTCTTTCTTACTTCTTTCTTACTTCTTTCTTACTTATTTCTTACTTCTTTCTTACTTCTTTCTTTCTTCTTTCTTACTTCTTTCTTTCTTCCTTCTTTCTTCTTTCTTACTTCTTTCTTTCTTCATTCTTACTACTTTCTTACTACTTTCTTACTTCTTTCTTACTTCTTTCTTACTTCTTTCTTACTTCTTTCTTACTTCTTTCTTACTTCTTTCCTACTTCTTTCTTACTTCTTTCTTCATTCCTTCTTACTTCTTTTTCTTTCTTCTTTCTTACTTCTTTCTTACTTCTTTCTTACTTCTTTCTTACTTCTTTCTTACTTCTTTCTTTCTTCTTTCTTACTTCTTTCTTCTTTCTTTCTTACTTCTTTCATACTTCTTTCTTACTTCTTTATTCTTTCTTTCTTACTTCTTTCATACTTCTTTCTTACTTCTTTCTTTCTTTTTTCTTACTTCTTTCTTTCTTCTTTCTTACTTCTTTCTTTCTTCTTTCTTACTTCTTTCTTTCTTCTTTCTTGCTTCTTTCTTACTTCTTTCTTCTTTCTTTCTTACTTCTTTCATACTTCTTTCTTACTTCTTTATTCTTTCTTTCTTACTTCTTTCATACTTCTTTCTTACTTCTTTCTTTCTTTTTTCTTACTTCTTTCTTTCTTCTTTCTTACTTCTTTCTTTCTTCTTTCTTACTTCTTTCTTATTTCTTTCTTACTTCATTCTAACTTCTTTTTTCTTCTTTCTTACTTCTTTCTTACTTCTTTCTAACTTCTTTCTTTCTTCTTTCTTTCTTACTTCTTTCTTACTTCTTTCGTACTTCTTTCTTACTTCTTTCTTACTTCTTTCTTCACTCCTTCTTACTTCTTTCTTACTTCTTTCTTACTTCTTTCTTACTTCTTTCTTACTTCTTTCTTCTTTCTTCATTCCTTCTTACTTCTTTGTTTCTTTCTTCCTTCTTACTTCTTTCTTTCTTCTTTCTTACTTCTTTCTTACTTCTTTCTTACTTCTTTCTTACTTCTTTCTTACTTCTTTCTTTCTTCTTTCTTACTTCTTTCTTTCTTCCTTCTTTCTTCTTTCTTACTTCTTTCTTTCTTCATTCTTACTACTTTCTTACTACTTTCTTACTTCTTTCTTACTTCTTTCTTACTTCTTTCTTACTTCTTTCTTACTTCTTTCTTACTTCTTTCTTCTTTCTTACTTCTTTCTTACTTCTTTCTAACTTCTTTCTTTCTTCTTTCTTTCTTACTTCTTTCTTACTTCTTTCTTACTTCTTTCTAACTTCTTTCTTACTTCTTTCTTAATTCTTTCTTTCATACTTCTTTCTTACTTCTTTCTTAATTCTTTCTTACTTCTTTCTTCACTCCTTCTTACTTCTTTCTTACTTCTTTCTTACTTCTTTCTTACTTCTTTCTTACTTCTTTCTTACTTCTTTCTTAATCCTTTCTTACTTCTTTCTTCTTTCTTTCTTTCTTCTTTCTTACTTCTTTCTTTCTTACTTCTTTCTTACTTCTTTCTTACTTCTTTCTAACTTCTTTTTTCTTCTTTCTTACTTCTTTCTTACTTCTTTCTTACTTCTTTCTTCTTTCTTTCTTACTTCTTTCTTACTTCTTTCTTTCTTCTTTCTTCTTTCTTTCTTCTTTCTTACTTCTTTCATACTTCTTTCTTTCTTCTTTCTTCTTTCTTTCTTCTTTCTTACTTATTTCTTACTTCTTTCTTCTTTCTTTTTTACTTCTTTCTTACTTCTTTCTTACTTCTTTCTTACTTCTTTCTTAATTCTTTCTTACTTCTTTCTTCTTTCTTTCTTTCTTCTTTCTTACTTCTTTCTTTCTTACTTCTTTCTTACTTCTTTCTAACTTCTTTTTTCTTCTTTCTTACTTCTTTCTTACTTCTTTCTTACTTCTTTCTTCTTTCTTTCTTACTTCTTTCTTACTTCTTTCTTACTTCTTTCTTTCTTCTTTCTTACTTCTTTCTTACTTCTTTCTTACTTCTTTCTTTCTTCTTTCTTACTTCTTTCTATCTTCCTTCTTTCTTCTTTCTTACTTCTTTCTTTCTTCTTTCTTACTACTTTCTTACTACTTTCTTACTTCTTTCTTACTTCTTTCTTACTTCTTTCTTACTTCTTTCTTACTTCTTTCTTACTTCTTTCTTACTTATTTCTTACTTATTTCTTACTACTTTCTTCTTTCTTACTTCTTTCTTACTTCTTTCTTTCTTCTTTCTTGCTTCTTTCTTACTTCTTTCTTCTTTCTTTCTTACTTCTTTCATACTTCTTTCTTACTTCTTTATTCTTTCTTTCTTACTTCTTTCATACTTCTTTCTTACTTCTTTCTTTCTGTTTTCTTACTTCTTTCTTTCTTCTTTCTTACTTCTTTCTTTCTTCTTTCTTACTTCTTTCTTACTTCTTTCTTACTTCATTCTAACTTCTTTTTCTTCTTTCTTACTTCTTTCTTACTTCTTTCTTACTTCTTTCTTCTTTCTTTCTTACTTCTTTCTTACTTCTTTCTTACTTCTTTCTTACTTCTTTCTTACTTCTTTCGTACTTCTTTCTTACTTCTTTCTTACTACTTTCTTACTTCTTTCTTCACTCCTTCTTACATCTTTCTTACTTCTTTCTTACTTCTTTCTTACTTCTTTCTTACTTCTTTCTTCTTTCTTCATTCCTTCTTACTTCTTTGTTTCTTTCTTCCTTCTTACTTCTTTCTTTCTTCTTTCTTACTTCTTTCTTACTTCTTTCTTACTTATTTCTTACTTCTTTCTTACTTCTTTCTTTCTTCTTTCTTACTTCTTTCTTTCTTCCTTCTTTCTTCTTTCTTACTTCTTTCTTTCTTCATTCTTACTACTTTCTTACTACTTTCTTACTTCTTTCTTACTTCTTTCTTACTTCTTTCTTACTTCTTTCTTACTTCTTTCTTACTTCTTTCCTACTTCTTTCTTACTTCTTTCTTCATTCCTTCTTACTTCTTTTTCTTTCTTCTTTCTTACTTCTTTCTTACTTCTTTCTTACTTCTTTCTTACTTCTTTCTTACTTCTTTCTTACTTCTTTCTTACTTCTTTCTTTCTTCTTTCTTACTTCTTTCTTCTTTCTTTCTTACTTCTTTCATACTTCTTTCTTACTTCTTTATTCTTTCTTTCTTACTTCTTTCATACTTCTTTCTTACTTCTTTCTTTCTTTTTTCTTACTTCTTTCTTTCTTCTTTCTTACTTCTTTCTTCTTTCTTACTTCTTTCTTACTTCTTTCTTTCTTCTTTCTTGCTTCTTTCTTACTTCTTTCTTCTTTCTTTCTTACTTCTTTCATACTTCTTTCTTACTTCTTTATTCTTTCTTTCTTACTTCTTTCATACTTCTTTCTTACTTCTTTCTTTCTTTTTTCTTACTTCTTTCTTTCTTCTTTCTTACTTCTTTCTTTCTTCTTTCTTACTTCTTTCTTACTTCTTTCTTACTTCATTCTAACTTCTTTTTTCTTCTTTCTTACTTCTTTCTTACTTCTTTTTACTTCTTTCTTCTTTCTTACTTCTTTCTCACTTCTTTCTAACTTCTTTCTTTCTTCTTTCTTTCTTACTTCTTTCTTACTTCTTTCGTACTTCTTTCTTACTTCTTTCTTATTTCTTTCTTTCTTACTTCTTTCTTACTTCTTTCCTACTTCTTTCTTACTTCTTTCTTACTTCTTTCTTACTTCTTTCTTCACTCCTTCTTACTTCTTTCTTACTTCTTTCTTACTTCTTTCTTACTTCTTTCTTACTTCTTTCTTCTTTCTTCATTCCTTCTTACTTCTTTGTTTCTTTCTTCCTTCTTACTTCTTTCTTTCTTCTTTCTTACTTCTTTCTTACTTCTTTCTTACTTCTTTCTTACTTCTTTCTTACTTCTTTCTTTCTTCTTTCTTACTTCTTTCTTTCTTCCTTCTTTCTTCTTTCTTACTTCTTTCTTTCTTCATTCTTACTACTTTCTTACTACTTTCTTACTTCTTTCTTACTTCTTTCTTACTTCTTTCTTACTTCTTTCTTACTTCTTTCTTACTTCTTTCTTCTTTCTTACTTCTTTCTTACTTCTTTCTAACTTCTTTCTTTCTTCTTTCTTTCTTACTTCTTTCTTACTTCTTTCTTACTTCTTTCTAACTTCTTTCTTACTTCTTTCTTAATTCTTTCTTTCTTACTTCTTTCTTACTTCTTTCTTAATTCTTTCTTACTTCTTTCTTCACTCCTTCTTACTTCTTTCTTACTTCTTTCTTACTTCTTTCTTACTTCTTTCTTACTTCTTTCTTACTTCTTTCTTATTCCTTTCTTACTTCTTTCTTCTTTCTTTCTTTCTTCTTTCTTACTTCTTTCTTTCTTACTTCTTTCTTACTTCTTTCTTACTTCTTTCTAACTTCTTTTTTCTTCTTTCTTACTTCTTTCTTACTTCTTTCTTACTTCTTTCTTCTTTCTTTCTTACTTCTTTCTTACTTCTTTCTTTCTTCTTTCTTCTTTCTTTCTTCTTTCTTACTTCTTTCATACTTCTTTCTTTCTTCTTTCTTCTTTCTTTCTTCTTTCTTACTTATTTCTTACTTCTTTCTTCTTTCTTTTTTACTTCTTTCTTACTTCTTTCTTACTTCTTTCTTACTTCTTTCTTAATTCTTTCTTACTTCTTTCTTCTTTCTTTCTTTCTTCTTTCTTACTTCTTTCTTTCTTACTTCTTTCTTACTTCTTTCTAACTTCTTTTTTCTTCTTTCTTACTTCTTTCTTACTTCTTTCTTACTTCTTTCTTCTTTCTTTCTTACTTCTTTCTTACTTCTTTCTTACTTCTTTCTTTCTTCTTTCTTACTTCTTTCTTACTTCTTTCTTACTTCTTTCTTTCTTCTTTCTTACTTCTTTCTATCTTCCTTCTTTCTTCTTTCTTACTTCTTTCTTTCTTCTTTCTTACTACTTTCTTACTACTTTCTTACTTCTTTCTTACTTCTTTCTTACTTCTTTCTTACTTCTTTCTTACTTCTTTCTTACTTCTTTCTTACTTATTTCTTACTTATTTCTTACTACTTTCTTCTTTCTTACTTCTTTCTTACTTCTTTCTTTCTTCTTTCTTGCTTCTTTCTTACTTCTTTCTTCTTTCTTTCTTACTTCTTTCATACTTCTTTCTTACTTCTTTATTCTTTCTTTCTTACTTCTTTCATACTTCTTTCTTACTTCTTTCTTTCTTTTTTCTTACTTCTTTCTTTCTTCTTTCTTACTTCTTTCTTTCTTCTTTCTTACTTCTTTCTTACTTCTTTCTTACTTCATTCTAACTTCTTTTTTCTTCTTTCTTACTTCTTTCTTACTTCTTTCTTACTTCTTTCCTCTTTCTTTCTTACTTCTTTCTTACTTCTTTCTTACTTCTTTCTTACTTCTTTCTTACTTCTTTCGTACTTCTTTCTTACTTCTTTCTTACTACTTTCTTACTTCTTTCTTCACTCCTTCTTACTTCTTTCTTACTTCTTTCTTACTTCTTTCTTCTTTCTTCATTCCTTCTTACTTCTTTGTTTCTTTCTTCCTTCTTACTTCTTTCTTTCTTCTTTCTTACTTCTTTCTTACTTCTTTCTTACTTATTTCTTACTTCTTTCTTACTTCTTTCTTTCTTTTTCTTACTTCTTTCTTTCTTCCTTCTTTCTTCTTTCTTACTTCTTTCTTTCTTCATTCTTACTACTTTCTTACTACTTTCTTACTTCTTTCTTACTTCTTTCTTACTTCTTTCTTACTTCTTTCTTACTTCTTTCTTACTTCTTTCTTCTTTCTTACTTCTTTCTTACTTCTTTCTAACTTCTTTCTTTCTTCTTTCTTTCTTACTTCTTTCTTACTTCTTTCTTACTTCTTTCTAACTTCTTTCTTACTTCTTTCTTACTTCTTTCTTACTTCTTTCTTACTTCTTTCTTCTTTCTTACTTCTTTCTTACTTCTTTCTTACTTCTTTCTTTCTTCTTTCTTACTTCTTTCATACTTCTTTCTTTCTTCTTTCTTCTTTCTTTCTTCTTTCTTACTTATTTCTTACTTCTTTCTTCTTTCTTTTTACTTCTTTCTTACTTCTTTCTTACTTCTTTCTTACTTCTTTCTTAATTCTTTCTTACTTCTTTCTTCTTTCTTTCTTTCTTCTTTCTTACTTCTTTCTTTCTTACTTCTTTCTTACTTCTTTCTAACTTCTTTTTTCTTCTTTCTTACTTCTTTCTTACTTCTTTCTTACTTCTTTCTTCTTTCTTTCTTACTTCTTTCTTACTTCTTTCTTACTTCTTTCTTTCTTCTTTCTTACTTCTTTCTTACTTCTTTCTTACTTCTTTCTTTCTTCTTTCTTACTTCTTTCTATCTTCCTTCTTTCTTCTTTCTTACTTCTTTCTTTCTTCTTTCTTACTACTTTCTTACTACTTTCTTACTTCTTTCTTACTTCTTTCTTACTTCTTTCTTACTTCTTTCTTACTTCTTTCTTACTTCTTTCTTACTTATTTCTTACTTATTTCTTACTACTTTCTTCTTTCTTACTTCTTTCTTACTTCTTTCTTTCTTCTTTCTTGCTTCTTTCTTACTTCTTTCTTCTTTCTTTCTTACTTCTTTCATACTTCTTTCTTACTTCTTTATTCTTTCTTTCTTACTTCTTTCATACTTCTTTCTTACTTCTTTCTTTCTGTTTTCTTACTTCTTTCTTTCTTCTTTCTTACTTCTTTCTTTCTTCTTTCTTACTTCTTTCTTACTTCTTTCTTACTTCATTCTAACTTCTTTTTTCTTCTTTCTTACTTCTTTCTTACTTCTTTCTTACTTCTTTCTTCTTTCTTTCTTACTTCTTTCTTACTTCTTTCTTACTTCTTTCTTACTTCTTTCTTACTTCTTTCGTACTTCTTTCTTACTTCTTTCTTACTACTTTCTTACTTCTTTCTTCACTCCTTCTTACATCTTTCTTACTTCTTTCTTACTTCTTTCTTACTTCTTTCTTACTTCTTTCTTCTTTCTTCATTCCTTCTTACTTCTTTGTTTCTTTCTTCCTTCTTACTTCTTTCTTTCTTCTTTCTTACTTCTTTCTTACTTCTTTCTTACTTATTTCTTACTTCTTTCTTACTTCTTTCTTTCTTCTTTCTTACTTCTTTCTTTCTTCCTTCTTTCTTCTTTCTTACTTCTTTCTTTCTTCATTCTTACTACTTTCTTACTACTTTCTTACTTCTTTCTTACTTCTTTCTTACTTCTTTCTTACTTCTTTCTTACTTCTTTCTTACTTCTTTCCTACTTCTTTCTTACTTCTTTCTTCATTCCTTCTTACTTCTTTTTCTTTCTTCTTTCTTACTTCTTTCTTACTTCTTTCTTACTTCTTTCTTACTTCTTTCTTACTTCTTTCTTACTTCTTTCTTACTTCTTTCTTTCTTCTTTCTTACTTCTTTCTTCTTTCTTTCTTACTTCTTTCATACTTCTTTCTTACTTCTTTATTCTTTCTTTCTTACTTCTTTCATACTTCTTTCTTACTTCTTTCTTTCTTTTTTCTTACTTCTTTCTTTCTTCTTTCTTACTTCTTTCTTCTTTCTTACTTCTTTCTTACTTCTTTCTTTCTTCTTTCTTGCTTCTTTCTTACTTCTTTCTTCTTTCTTTCTTACTTCTTTCATACTTCTTTCTTACTTCTTTATTCTTTCTTTCTTACTTCTTTCATACTTCTTTCTTACTTCTTTCTTTCTTTTTTCTTACTTCTTTCTTTCTTCTTTCTTACTTCTTTCTTTCTTCTTTCTTACTTCTTTCTTACTTCTTTCTTACTTCATTCTAACTTCTTTTTTCTTCTTTCTTACTTCTTTCTTACTTCTTTTTACTTCTTTCTTCTTTCTTACTTCTTTCTCACTTCTTTCTAACTTCTTTCTTTCTTCTTTCTTTCTTACTTCTTTCTTACTTCTTTCGTACTTCTTTCTTACTTCTTTCTTATTTCTTTCTTTCTTACTTCTTTCTTACTTCTTTCGTACTTCTTTCTTACTTCTTTCTTACTTCTTTCTTACTTCTTTCTTCACTCCTTCTTACTTCTTTCTTACTTCTTTCTTACTTCTTTCTTACTTCTTTCTTACTTCTTTCTTCTTTCTTCATTCCTTCTTACTTCTTTGTTTCTTTCTTCCTTCTTACTTCTTTCTTTCTTCTTTCTTACTTCTTTCTTACTTCTTTCTTACTTCTTTCTTACTTCTTTCTTACTTCTTTCTTTCTTCTTTCTTACTTCTTTCTTTCTTCCTTCTTTCTTCTTTCTTACTTCTTTCTTTCTTCATTCTTACTACTTTCTTACTACTTTCTTACTTCTTTCTTACTTCTTTCTTACTTCTTTCTTACTTCTTTCTTACTTCTTTCTTACTTCTTTCTTCTTTCTTACTTCTTTCTTACTTCTTTCTAACTTCTTTCTTTCTTCTTTCTTTCTTACTTCTTTCTT
This sequence comes from Columba livia, assembly GCF_036013475.1. Classification (NCBI taxonomy): domain Eukaryota; kingdom Metazoa; phylum Chordata; class Aves; order Columbiformes; family Columbidae; genus Columba; species Columba livia. Next base: position 163,616 of record NW_027043005.1, on the reverse strand, counting down.
ACTTCTTTCTTACTTCTTTCTAACTTCTTTCTTACTTCTTTCTTAATTCTTTCTTTCTTACTTCTTTCTTACTTCTTTCTTAATTCTTTCTTACTTCTTTCTTCACTCCTTCTTACTTCTTTCTTACTTCTTTCTTACTTCTTTCTTACTTCTTTCTTACTTCTTTCTTACTTCTTTCTTATTCCTTTCTTACTTCTTTCTTCTTTCTTTCTTTCTTCTTTCTTACTTCTTTCTTTCTTACTTCTTTCTTACTTCTTTCTTACTTCTTTCTAACTTCTTTTTCTTCTTTCTTACTTCTTTCTTACTTCTTTCTTACTTCTTTCTTCTTTCTTTCTTACTTCTTTCTTACTTCTTTCTTTCTTCTTTCTTCTTTCTTTCTTCTTTCTTACTTCTTTCATACTTCTTTCTTTCTTCTTTCTTCTTTCTTTCTTCTTTCTTACTTATTTCTTACTTCTTTCTTCTTTCTTTTTTACTTCTTTCTTACTTCTTTCTTACTTCTTTCTTACTTCTTTCTTAATTCTTTCTTCTTTCTTCTTTCTTTCTTTCTTCTTTCTTACTTCTTTCTTTCTTACTTCTTTCTTACTTCTTTCTAACTTCTTTTTTCTTCTTTCTTACTTCTTTCTTACTTCTTTCTTACTTCTTTCTTCTTTCTTTCTTACTTCTTTCTTACTTCTTTCTTACTTCTTTCTTTCTTCTTTCTTACTTCTTTCTTACTTCTTTCTTACTTCTTTCTTTCTTCTTTCTTACTTCTTTCTATCTTCCTTCTTTCTTCTTTCTTACTTCTTTCTTTCTTCTTTCTTACTACTTTCTTACTACTTTCTTACTTCTTTCTTACTTCTTTCTTACTTCTTTCTTACTTCTTTCTTACTTCTTTCTTACTTCTTTCTTACTTATTTCTTACTTATTTCTTACTACTTTCTTCTTTCTTACTTCTTTCTTACTTCTTTCTTTCTTCTTTCTTGCTTCTTTCTTACTTCTTTCTTCTTTCTTTCTTACTTCTTTCATACTTCTTTCTTACTTCTTTATTCTTTCTTTCTTACTTCTTTCATACTTCTTTCTTACTTCTTTCTTTCTTTTTTCTTACTTCTTTCTTTCTTCTTTCTTACTTCTTTCTTTCTTCTTTCTTACTTCTTTCTTACTTCTTTCTTACTTCATTCTAACTTCTTTTTTCTTCTTTCTTACTTCTTTCTTACTTCTTTCTTACTTCTTTCCTCTTTCTTTCTTACTTCTTTCTTACTTCTTTCTTACTTCTTTCTTACTTCTTTCTTACTTCTTTCGTACTTCTTTCTTACTTCTTTCTTACTACTTTCTTACTTCTTTCTTCACTCCTTCTTACTTCTTTCTTACTTCTTTCTTACTTCTTTCTTCTTTCTTCATTCCTTCTTACTTCTTTGTTTCTTTCTTCCTTCTTACTTCTTTCTTTCTTCTTTCTTACTTCTTTCTTACTTCTTTCTTACTTATTTCTTACTTCTTTCTTACTTCTTTCTTTCTTTTTCTTACTTCTTTCTTTCTTCCTTCTTTCTTCTTTCTTACTTCTTTCTTTCTTCATTCTTACTACTTTCTTACTACTTTCTTACTTCTTTCTTACTTCTTTCTTACTTCTTTCTTACTTCTTTCTTACTTCTTTCTTACTTCTTTCTTCTTTCTTACTTCTTTCTTACTTCTTTCTAACTTCTTTCTTTCTTCTTTCTTTCTTACTTCTTTCTTACTTCTTTCTTACTTCTTTCTAACTTCTTTCTTACTTCTTTCTTACTTCTTTCTTACTTCTTTCTTACTTCTTTCTTCTTTCTTACTTCTTTCTTACTTCTTTCTTACTTCTTTCTTTCTTCTTTCTTACTTCTTTCTTTCTTCCTTCTTTCTTCTTTCTTACTTCTTTCTTTCTTCATTCTTACTACTTTCTTACTACTTTCTTACTTCTTTCTTACTTCTTTCTTACTTCTTTCTTACTTCTTTCTTACTTCTTTCTTACTTCTTTCTTCTTTCTTACTTCTTTCTTACTTCTTTCTAACTTCTTTCTTTCTTCTTTCTTTCTTACTTCTTTCTTACTTCTTTCTTACTTCTTTCTAACTTCTTTCTTACTTCTTTCTTAATTCTTTCTTTCTTACTTCTTTCTTACTTCTTTCTTAATTCTTTCTTACTTCTTTCTTCACTCCTTCTTACTTCTTTCTTACTTCTTTCTTACTTCTTTCTTACTTCTTTCTTACTTCTTTCTTACTTCTTTCTTATTCCTTTCTTACTTCTTTCTTCTTTCTTTCTTTCTTCTTTCTTACTTCTTTCTTTCTTACTTCTTTCTTACTTCTTTCTTACTTCTTTCTAACTTCTTTTTTCTTCTTTCTTACTTCTTTCTTACTTCTTTCTTACTTCTTTCTTCTTTCTTTCTTACTTCTTTCTTACTTCTTTCTTTCTTCTTTCTTCTTCTTCTTTCTTCTTTCTTACTTCTTTCATACTTCTTTCTTTCTTCTTTCTTCTTTCTTTCTTCTTTCTTACTTATTTCTTACTTCTTTCTTCTTTCTTTTTTACTTCTTTCTTACTTCTTTCTTACTTCTTCTTACTTCTTTCTTAATTCTTTCTTACTTCTTTCTTCTTCTTCTTTCTTTCTTCTTTCTTACTTCTTTCTTTCTTACTTCTTTCTTACTTCTTTCTAACTTCTTTTTTCTTCTTTCTTACTTCTTTCTTACTTCTTTCTTACTTCTTTCTTCTTCTTTCTTACTTCTTTCTACTTCTTCTTACTTCTTTCTTTCTTCTTCTTACTTCTTTCTTACTTCTTTCTTACTTCTTTCTTTCTTCTTTCTTACTTCTTTCTATCTCCTTCTTTCTTCTTTCTTACTTCTTTCTTTCTCTTCTTCTTACTACTTTCTTACTACTTTTCTTACTCTTTCTTACTTCTTTCTTACTTCTTCTTACTTCTTTCTTACTTCTTTCTTACTTATTTCTTACTTATTTCTTACTACTTTCTTCTTTCTTACTTCTTTCTTACTCTTCTTTCTTCTTTCTTGCTTCTTTCTTACTTCTTTCTTCTTTCTTTCTTACTTCTTTCATACTTCTTTCTTACTTCTTTATTCTTTCTTTCTTACTTCTTTCAATACTTCTTTCTTACTTCTTTCTTTCTTTTTCTTACTTCTTTCTTTCTTCTTTCTTACTTCTTTCTTTCTTCTTTCTTACTTCTTTCTTACTTCTTTCTTACTTCATTCTAACTTCTTTTTCTTCTTTCTTACTTCTTTCTTACTTCTTTCTACTTCTTTCTTCTTTCTTTCTTACTTCTTTCTTACTTCTTTCTTACTTCTTTCTTACTTCTTTCTTACTTCTTTCGTACTTCTTTCTTACTTCTTTCTTACTACTTTCTTACTTCTTTCTTCACTCCTTCTTACTTCTTTCTTACTTCTTTCTTACTACTTTCTTACTTCTTTCTTACTTCTTTCTTCTTTCTTCATTCCTTCTTACTTCTTTGTTTCTTTCTTCCTTCTTACTTCTTTCTTTCTTCTTTCTTACTTCTTTCTTACTTCTTCTTACTTATTTCTTACTTCTTTCTTACTTCTTTCTTTCTTTTTCTTACTTCTTTCTTTCTTCCTTCTTTCTTCTTTCTTACTTCTTTCTTCTTCATTCTTACTACTTTCTTACTACTTCTTACTTCTTCTTACTTCTTTCTTACTTCTTTCTTACTTCTTCTTACTTCTTTCTTACTTCTTTCTTCTTTCTTACTTCTTTCTTACTTCTTTCTAACTTCTTCTTTCTTCTTTCTTTCTACTTCTTTCTTACTTCTTTCTTACTTCTTTCTAACTTCTTTCTACTTCTTTCTTAATTCTTTCTTTCTTCTTTCTTACTTCTTTCTTACTTCTTTCTTACTTCTTTCTTCACTCCTTCTTACTTCTTTCTTACTTCTTTCTTACTTCTTTCTTACTTCTTTCTTCATTCCTTCTTACTTCTTTCAAACTTCTTTCTTACTTCTTTCTTACTTCTTTCTTACTTCTTTCTTAATCCTTTCTTACTTCTTTCTTCTTTCTTTCTTTCTCTTCTTACTTCTTCTTTCTTACTTCTTTCTTACTTCTTTCTTACTTCTTTCTAACTTCTTTTTCTTCTTTCTTACTTCTTTCTTACTTCTTTCTTACTTCTTTCTTCTTCTTTCTTACTTCTTTCTTACTTCTTTCTTTCTTCTTTCTTCTTTCTTTCTTCTTCTTCATTCCTTCTTACTTCTTTGTTTCTTTCTTCCTTCTTACTTCTTTCTTTCTTCTTTCTTACTTCTTTCTTACTTCTTTCTTACTTCTTCTTACTTCTTCTTACTTCTTTCTTTCTTCTTTCTTACTTCTTCTTCTTCTTCCTTCTTTCTTCTTTCTTACTTCTTTCTTTCTTCATTCTTACTACTTTCTTACTACTGTTCTTACTTCTTTCTTACTTCTTTCTTACTTCTTTCTTACTTCTTTCTTACTTCTTCTTACTTCTTTCTTCTTTCTTACTTCTTTCTTACTTCTTTCTAACTTCTTTCTTTCTTCTTTCTTTCTTACTTCTTCTTACTTCTTTCTTACTTCTTTCTAACTTCTTTCTTACTTCTTTCTTAATTCTTCTTTCTTACTTCTTTCTTACTTCTTTCTTAATTCTTTCTTACTTCTTTCTTCACTCCTTCTACTTCTTTCTTACTTCTTTCTTACTTCTTTCTTACTTCTTTCTTACTTCTTTCTTACTTCTTTCTTATTCCTTTCTTACTTCTTTCTTCTTTCTTTCTTTCTTCTTTCTTACTTCTTTCTTTCTTACTTCTTTCTTACTTCTTTCTTACTTCTTTCTAACTTCTTTTTCTTCTTCTTACTTCTTTCTTACTTCTTTCTTACTTCTTTCTTCTTTCTTTCTTACTTCTTTCTTACTTCTTTCTTACTTCTTTCTCTTTCTTTCTTCTTTCTTACTTCTTTCATACTTCTTTCTTTCTTCTTTCTTCTTTCTTTCTTCTTTCTTACTTATTTCTTACTTCTTTCTTCTTTCTTTTTTACTTCTTTCTTACTTCTTCTTACTTCTTTCTTACTTCTTTCTTAATTCTTTCTTACTTCTTTCTTCTTTCTTTCTTTCTTCTTTCTTACTTCTTTCTTTCTTACTTCTTTCTTACTTCTTTCTAACTTCTTTTTTCTTCTTTCTTACTTCTTTCTTACTTCTTTCTTACTTCTTTCTTCTTTCTTTCTTACTTCTTTCTTACTTCTTTCTTACTTCTTTCTTTCTTCTTTCTTACTTCTTTCTTACTTCTTTCTTACTTCTTTCTTTCTTCTTTCTTACTTCTTTCTATCTTCCTTCTTTCTTCTTTCTTACTTCTTTCTTTCTTCTTTCTTACTACTTTCTTACTACTTTCTTACTTCTTTCTTACTTCTTTCTTACTTCTTTCTTACTTCTTTCTTACTTCTTTCTTACTTCTTTCTTACTTATTTCTTACTTATTTCTTACTACTTTCTTCTTTCTTACTTCTTTCTTACTTCTTTCTTTCTTCTTTCTTGCTTCTTTCTTACTTCTTTCTTCTTTCTTTCTTACTTCTTTCATACTTCTTTCTTACTTCTTTATTCTTTCTTTCTTACTTCTTTCATACTTCTTTCTTACTTCTTTCTTTCTTTTTCTTACTTCTTTCTTTCTTCTTTCTTACTTCTTTCTTTCTTCTTTCTTACTTCTTTCTTACTTCTTTCTTACTTCATTCTAACTTCTTTTTTCTTCTTTCTTACTTCTTTCTTACTTCTTTCTTACTTCTTTCTTCTTTCTTTCTTACTTCTTTCTTACTTATTTCTTACTTCTTTCTTACTTCTTTCTTACTTCTTTCGTACTTCTTTCTTACTTCTTTCTTACTACTTTCTTACTTCTTTCTTCACTCCTTCTTACTTCTTTCTTACTTCTTTCTTACTACTTTCTTACTTCTTTCTTACTTCTTTCTTCTTTCTTCATTCCTTCTTACTTCTTTGTTTCTTTCTTCCTTCTTACTTCTTTCTTTCTTCTTTCTTACTTCTTTCTTACTTCTTTCTTACTTATTTCTTACTTCTTTCTTACTTCTTTCTTTCTTTTTCTTACTTCTTTCTTTCTTCCTTCTTTCTTCTTTCTTACTTCTTTCTTTCTTCATTCTTACTACTTTCTTACTACTTTCTTACTTCTTTCTTACTTCTTTCTTACTTCTTTCTTACTTCTTTCTTACTTCTTTCTTACTTCTTTCTTCTTTCTTACTTCTTTCTTACTTCTTTCTAACTTCTTTCTTTCTTCTTTCTTTCTTACTTCTTTCTTACTTCTTTCTTACTTCTTTCTAACTTCTTTCTTACTTCTTTCTTAATTCTTTCTTTCTTCTTTCTTACTTCTTTCTTACTTCTTTCTTACTTCTTTCTTCACTCCTTCTTACTTCTTTCTTACTTCTTTCTTACTTCTTTCTTACTTCTTTCTTCATTCCTTCTTACTTCTTTCAAACTTCTTTCTTACTTCTTTCTTACTTCTTTCTTACTTCTTTCTTAATCCTTTCTTACTTCTTTCTTCTTTCTTTCTTTCTTCTTTCTTACTTCTTTCTTTCTTACTTCTTTCTTACTTCTTTCTTACTTCTTTCTAACTTCTTTTTTCTTCTTTCTTACTTCTTTCTTACTTCTTTCTTACTTCTTTCTTCTTTCTTTCTTACTTCTTTCTTACTTCTTTCTTTCTTCTTTCTTCTTTCTTTCTTCTTTCTTACTTCTTTCATACTTCTTTCTTACTTCTTTCTTCTTTCTTTCTTACTTCTTTCTTACTTCTTTCTTTCTTCTTTCTTCTTTCTTTCTTCTTTCTTACTTCTTTCTTACTTCTTTCTTCTTTCTTTTTTACTTCTTTCTTACTTCTTTCTTACTTCTTTCTTACTTCTTTCTTAATTCTTTCTTACTTCTTTCTTCTTTCTTTCTTTCTTCTTTCTTACTTCTTTCTTTCTTACTTCTTTCTTACTTCTTTCTTACTTCTTTCTAACTTCTTTTTTCTTCTTTCTTACTTCTTTCTTACTTCTTTCTTACTTCTTTCTTCTTTCTTTCTTACTTCTTTCTTACTTCTTTCTTTCTTCTTTCTTCTTTCTTTCTTCTTTCTTACTTCTTTCTTACTTCTTTCTTACTTCTTTCTTCTTTCTTTCTTACTCTTTCTTACTTCTTTCTTTCTTCTTTCTTCTTTCTTTCTTCTTTCTTACTTCTTTCTTACTTCTTTCTTACTTCTTTCTTACTTCTTTCTTACTTCTTTCTTTCTTCTTTCTTACTTCTTTCTTTCTTCCTTCTTTCTTCTTTCTTACTTCTTTCTTTCTTCTTTCTTACTACTTTCTTACATCTTTCTTTCTTCTTTCTTACTTCTTTCTTACTTCTTTCTTACTTCTTTCTAACTTCTTTTTTCTTCTTTCTTATTTCTTTCTTACTTCTTTCTTACTTCTTTCTTACTTCTTTCTTCATTCCTTCTTACTTCTTTTTCTTTCTTCTTTCTTACTTCTTTCTTTCTTCTTTCTTCTTTCTTTCTTCTTTCTTACTTCTTTCTTACTTCTTTCTTACTTCTTTCTTTCTTCTTTCTTACTTCTTTCTTTCTTCCTTCTTTCTTCTTTCTTACATCTTTCTTTCTTCTTTCTTACTACTTTCTTACATCTTTCTTTCTTCTTTCTTACTTCTTTCTTACTTCTTTCTTACTTCTTTCTAACTTCTTTTTTCTTCTTTCTTATTTCTTTCTTACTTCTTTCTTACTTCTTTCTTACTTCTTTCTTTTTTTTTCTTACTTCTTTCTTACTTCTTTCTTACTTCTTTCTTCTTTCTTTCTTCTTTCTTACTTCTTTCTTTCTTTTTTCTTCTTTCTTTCTTACTTCTTTCTTACTTCTTTCTTACTTCTTTCTTACTTCTTTCTTACTTCTTTCTTACTTCTTTCTTACTTCTTTCCTACTTCATTCTTACTTCTTTCTTCATTCCTTCTTACTTCTTTTTCTTTCTTCTTTCTTACGTCTTTCTTACTTCTTTCTTACTTCTTTCTTACTTCTTTCTTACTTCTTTCTTACTTCTTTCTTTCTTCTTTCTTACTTCTTTCTTCTTTCTTTCTTACTTCTTTCATACTTCTTTCTTACTTCTTTATTCTTTCTTTCTTACTTCTTTCATACTTCTTTCTTACTTCTTTCTTTCTTTTTTCTTACTTCTTTCTTTCTTCTTTCTTACTTCTTTCTTTCTTCTTTCTTACTTCTTTCTTACTTCTTTCTTTCTTCTTTCTTGCTTCTTTCTTACTTCTTTCTTCTTTCTTTCTTACTTCTTTCATACTTCTTTCTTACTTCTTTATTCTTTCTTTCTTACTTCTTTCATACTTCTTTCTTACTTCTTTCTTTCTTTTTCTTACTTCTTTCTTTCTTCTTTCTTACTTCTTTCTTTCTTCTTTCTTACTTCTTTCTTACTTCTTTCTTACTTCATTCTAACTTCTTTTTTCTTCTTTCTTACTTCTTTCTTACTTCATTTTACTTCTTTCTTACTTCATTCTAACTTCTTTTTTCTTCTTTCTTACTTCTTTCTTACTTCTTTTTACTTCTTTCTTCTTTCTTACTTCTTTCTTACTTCTTTCTAACTTCTTTCTTTCTTCTTTCTTTCTTACTTCTTTCTTACTTCTTTCGTACTTCTTTCTTACTTCTTTCTTATTTCTTTCTTTCTTACTTCTTTCTTACTTCTTTCGTACTTCTTTCTTACTTCTTTCTTACTTCTTTCTTACTTCTTTCTTCACTCCTTCTTACTTCTTTCTTACTTCTTTCTTACTTCTTTCTTACTTCTTTCTTACTTCTTTCTTCTTTCTTCATTCCTTCTTACTTCTTTGTTTCTTTCTTCCTTCTTACTTCTTTCTTTCTTCTTTCTTACTTCTTTCTTACTTCTTTCTTACTTCTTTCTTACTTCTTTCTTACTTCTTTCTTTCTTCTTTCTTACTTCTTTCTTTCTTCCTTCTTTCTTCTTTCTTACTTCTTTCTTTCTTCATTCTTACTACTTTCTTACTACTTTCTTACTTCTTTCTTACTTCTTTCTTACTTCTTTCTTACTTCTTTCTTACTTCTTTCTTACTTCTTTCTTCTTTCTTACTTCTTTCTTACTTATTTCTAACTTCTTTCTTTCTTCTTTCTTTCTTACTTCTTTCTTACTTCTTTCTTACTTCTTTCTAACTTCTTTCTTACTTCTTTCTTAATTCTTTCTTTCTTACTTCTTTCTTACTTCTTTCTTAATTCTTTCTTACTTCTTTCTTCACTCCTTCTTACTTCTTTCTTACTTCTTTCTTACTTCTTTCTTACTTCTTTCTTACTTCTTTCTTACTTCTTTCTTAATCCTTTCTTACTTCTTTCTTCTTTCTTTCTTTCTTCTTTCTTACTTCTTTCTTTCTTACTTCTTTCTTACTTCTTTCTTACTTCTTTCTAACTTCTTTTTTCTTCTTTCTTACTTCTTTCTTACTTCTTTCTTACTTCTTTCTTCTTTCTTTCTTACTTCTTTCTTACTTCTTTCTTACTTCTTTCTTTCTTCTTTCTTACTTCTTTCTTACTTCTTTCTTACTTCTTTCTTTCTTCTTTCTTACTTCTTTCTATCTTCCTTCTTTCTTCTTTCTTACTTCTTTCTTTCTTCTTTCTTACTACTTTCTTACTACTTTCTTACTTCTTTCTTACTTCTTTCTTACTTCTTTCTTACTTCTTTCTTACTTCTTTTTTACTTATTTCTTACTTATTTCTTACTACTTTCTTCTTTCTTACTTCTTTCTTACTTCTTTCTTTCTTCTTTCTTGCTTCTTTCTTACTTCTTTCTTCTTTCTTTCTTACTTCTTTCATACTTCTTTCTTACTTCTTTATTCTTTCTTTCTTACTTCTTTCATACTTCTTTCTTACTTCTTTCTTTCTTTTTTCTTACTTCTTTCTTTCTTCTTTCTTACTTCTTTCTTTCTTCTTTCTTACTTCTTTCTTACTTCTTTCTTACTTCATTCTAACTTCTTTTTTCTTCTTTCTTACTTCTTTCTTACTTCTTTCTTACTTCTTTCTTCTTTCTTTCTTACTTCTTTCTTACTTCTTTCTTACTTCTTTCTTACTTCTTTCGTACTTCTTTCTTACTTCTTTCTTACTACTTTCTTACTACTTTCTTACTTCTTTCTTCACTCCTTCTTACTTCTTTCTTACTTCTTTCTTACTTCTTTCTTACTTCTTTCTTCTTTCTTCATTCCTTCTTACTTCTTTGTTTCTTTCTTCCTTCTTACTTCTTTCTTTCTTCTTTCTTACTTCTTTCTTACTTCTTTCTTACTTATTTCTTACTTCTTTCTTACTTCTTTCTTTCTTCTTTCTTACTTCTTTCTTTCTTCCTTCTTTCTTCTTTCTTACTTCTTTCTTTCTTCATTCTTACTACTTTCTTACTACTTTCTTACTTCTTTCTTACTTCTTTCTTACTTCTTTCTTACTTCTTTCTTACTTCTTTCTTCTTTCTTACTTCTTTCTTACTTCTTTCTAACTTCTTTCTTTCTTCTTTCTTTCTTACTTCTTTCTTACTTCTTTCTTACTTCTTTCTAACTTCTTTCTTACTTCTTTCTTAATTCTTTCTTTCTTACTTCTTTCTTACTTCTTTCTTACTTCTTTCTTACTTCTTTCTTCACTCCTTCTTACTTCTTTCTTACTTCTTTCTTACTTCTTTCTTACTTCTTTCTTCATTCCTTCTTACTTCTTTCAAACTTCTTTCTTACTTCTTTCTTACTTCTTTCTTACTTCTTTCTTAATCCTTTCTTACTTCTTTCTTCTTTCTTTCTTTCGTCTTTCTTACTTCTTTCTTTCTTACTTCTTTCTGACTTCTTTCTTACTTCTTTCTAACTTCTTTTTTCTTCTTTCTTACTTCTTTCTTACTTCTTTCTTACTTCTTTCTTCTTTCTTTCTTACTTCTTTCTTACTTCTTTCTTTCTTCTTTCTTCTTTCTTTCTTCTTTCTTACTTCTTTCATACTTCTTTCTTACTTCTTTCTTCTTTCTTTCTTACTTCTTTCTTACTTCTTTCTTTCTTCTTTCTTCTTTCTTTCTTCTTTCTTACTTCTTTCTTACTTCTTTCTTCTTTCTTTTTTACTTCTTTCTTACTTCTTTCTTACTTCTTTCTTAATTCTTTCTTACTTCTTTCTTCACTCCTTCTTACTTCTTTCTTACTTCTTTCTTACTTCTTTCTTACTTCTTTCTTACTTCTTTCTTACTTCTTTCTTAATCCTTTCTTACTTCTTTCTTCTTTCTTTCTTTCTTCTTTCTTACTTCTTTCTTTCTTACTTCTTTCTTACTTCTTTCTTACTTCTTTCTAACTTCTTTTTTCTTCTTTCTTACTTCTTTCTTACTTCTTTCTTACTTCTTTCTTCTTTCTTTCTTACTTCTTTCTTACTTCTTTCTTACTTCTTTCTTTCTTCTTTCTTACTTCTTTCTTACTTCTTTCTTACTTCTTTCTTTCTTCTTTCTTACTTCTTTCTATCTTCCTTCTTTCTTCTTTCTTACTTCTTTCTTTCTTCTTTCTTACTACTTTCTTACTACTTTCTTACTTCTTTCTTACTTCTTTCTTACTTCTTTCTTACTTCTTTCTTACTTCTTTCTTACTTATTTCTTACTTATTTCTTACTACTTTCTTCTTTCTTACTTCTTTCTTACTTCTTTCTTTCTTCTTTCTTGCTTCTTTCTTACTTCTTTCTTCTTTCTTTCTTACTTCTTTCATACTTCTTTCTTACTTCTTTATTCTTTCTTTCTTACTTCTTTCATACTTCTTTCTTACTTCTTTCTTTCTTTTTTCTTACTTCTTTCTTTCTTCTTTCTTACTTCTTTCTTTCTTCTTTCTTACTTCTTTCTTACTTCTTTCTTACTTCATTCTAACTTCTTTTTTCTTCTTTCTTACTTCTTTCTTACTTCTTTCTTACTTCTTTCTTCTTTCTTTCTTACTTCTTTCTTACTTCTTTCTTACTTCTTTCTTACTTCTTTCGTACTTCTTTCTTACTTCTTTCTTACTACTTTCTAACTACTTTCTTACTTCTTTCTTCACTCCTTCTTACTTCTTTCTTACTTCTTTCTTACTTCTTTCTTACTTCTTTCTTCTTTCTTCATTCCTTCTTACTTCTTTGTTTCTTTCTTCCTTCTTACTTCTTTCTTTCTTCTTTCTTACTTCTTTCTTACTTCTTTCTTACTTATTTCTTACTTCTTTCTTACTTCTTTCTTTCTTCTTTCTTACTTCTTTCTTTCTTCCTTCTTTCTTCTTTCTTACTTCTTTCTTTCTTCATTCTTACTACTTTCTTACTACTTTCTTACTTCTTTCTTACTTCTTTCTTACTTCTTTCTTACTTCTTTCTTACTTCTTTCTTACTTCTTTCTTCTTTCTTACTTCTTTCTTACTTCTTTCTAACTTCTTTCTTTCTTCTTTCTTTCTTACTTCTTTCTTACTTCTTTCTTACTTCTTTCTAACTTCTTTCTTACTTCTTTCTTAATTCTTTCTTTCTTACTTCTTTCTTACTTCTTTCTTACTTCTTTCTTACTTCTTTCTTCACTCCTTCTTACTTCTTTCTTACTTCTTTCTTACTTCTTTCTTACTTCTTTCTTCATTCCTTCTTACTTCTTTCAAACTTCTTTCTTACTTCTTTCTTACTTCTTTCTTACTTCTTTCTTAATCCTTTCTTACTTCTTTCTTCTTTCTTTCTTTCGTCTTTCTTACTTCTTTCTTTCTTACTTCTTTCTGACTTCTTTCTTACTTCTTTCTAACTTCTTTTTTCTTCTTTCTTACTTCTTTCTTACTTCTTTCTTACTTCTTTCTTCTTTCTTTCTTACTTCTTTCTTACTTCTTTCTTTCTTCTTTCTTCTTTCTTTCTTCTTTCTTACTTCTTTCATACTTCTTTCTTACTTCTTTCTTCTTTCTTTCTTACTTCTTTCTTACTTCTTTCTTTCTTCTTTCTTCTTTCTTTCTTCTTTCTTACTTCTTTCTTACTTCTTTCTTCTTTCTTTTTTACTTCTTTCTTACTTCTTTCTTACTTCTTTCTTACTTCTTTCTTAATTCTTTCTTACTTCTTTCTTCTTTCTTTCTTTCTTCTTTCTTACTTCTTTCTTTCTTACTTCTTTCTTACTTCTTTCTTACTTCTTTCTTCTTTCTTTCTTACTTCTTTCTTACTTCTTTCTTTCTTCTTTCTTCTTTCTTTCTTCTTTCTTACTTCTTTCTTACTTCTTTCTTACTTCTTTCTTCTTTCTTTCTTACTCTTTCTTACTTCTTTCTTTCTTCTTTCTTCTTTCTTTCTTCTTTCTTACTTCTTTCTTACTTCTTTCTTACTTCTTTCTTACTTCTTTCTTACTTCTTTCTTTCTTCTTTCTTACTTCTTTCTTTCTTCCTTCTTTCTTCTTTCTTACTTCTTTCTTTCTTCTTTCTTACTACTTTCTTACATCTTTCTTTCTTCTTTCTTACTTCTTTCTTACTTCTTTCTAACTTCTTTCTAACTTCTTTTTTCTTCTTTCTTATTTCTTTCTTACTTCTTTCTTACTTCTTTATTACTTCTTTCTTTTTTTTTTCTTACTTCTTTCTTACTTCTTTCTTACTTCTTTCTTCTTTCTTTCTTCTTTCTTACTTCTTTCTTTCTTTTTTCTTCTTTCTTTCTTACTTCTTTCTTACTTCTTTCTTACTTCTTTCTTACTTCTTTCTTCCTTCTTTCTTACTTCTTTCTTACTTCTTTCTTACTTCTTTCTTACTTCTTTCTTCATTCCTTCTTACTTCTTTTTCTTTCTTCTTTCTTACTTCTTTCTTACTTTTTTCTTACTTCTTTCTTACTTCTTTCTTACTTCTTTCTTTCTTCTTTCTTACTTCTTTCTTACTTCTTTCTTACTTCTTTCTTTCTTCTTTCTTACTTCTTTCTATCTTCCTTCTTTCTTCTTTCTTACTTCTTTCTTTCTTCTTTCTTACTTCTTTCTTACTACTTTCTTACTTCTTTCTTACTTCTTTCTTACTTCTTTCTTACTTCTTTCTTACTTCTTTCTTACTTCTTTCTTACTTATTTCTTACTTATTTCTTACTTCTTACGTCTTTCTTACTTCTTTCTTTCTTCTTTCTTGCTTCTTTCTTACTTCTTTCTTCTTTCTTTCTTACTTCTTTCATACTTCTTTCTTACTTCTTTATTCTTTCTTTCTTACTTCTTTCTTACTTCTTTCTTACTTCTTTCTTTCTTTTTTCTTACTTCTTTCTTTCTTCTTTCTTACTTTTTCTTTCTTCTTTCTTACTTCTTTCTTACTTTTTCTTACTTCATTCTAACTACTTTTTTCTTCTTTCTTACTTCTTTCTTACTTCTTTCTTACTTCTTTCTTCTTTCTTTCTTACTTCTTTCTTACTTCTTTCTTACTTCTTTCTTACTTCTTTCTTTCTTCTTTCTTTCTTACTTCTTTCTTACTTCTTTCGTACTTCTTTCTTACTTCTTTCTTACTTCTTTCTTTCTTACTTCTTTCTTACTTCTTTCGTACTTCTTTCTTACTTCTTTCTTACTTCTTTCTTACTTCTTTCTTCACTCCTTCTTACTTCTTTCTTACTTCTTTCTTACTTCTTTCTTCTTTCTTACTACTTTCTTACTACTTTCTTACTTCTTTCTTACTTCTTTCTTACTTCTTTCTTACTTCTTTCTTACTTCTTTCTTACTTCTTTCTTTCTTATTTCTTACTTATTTCTTACTACTTTCTTCTTTCTTACTTCTTTCTTACTTCTTTCTTTCTTCTTTCTTGCTTCTTTCTTACTTCTTTCTTCTTTCTTTCTTAATTCTTTCATACTTCTTTCTTACTTCTTTATTCTTTCTTTCTTACTTCTTTCATACTTCTTTCTTACTTCTTTCTTTCTTTTTTCTTACTTCTTTCTTTCTTCTTTCTTACTTCTTTCTTTCTTCTTTCTTACTTCTTTCTTACTTCTTTCTTACTTCATTCTAACTTCTTTTTTCTTCTTTCTTACTTCTTTCTTACTTCTTTCTTACTTCTTTCTTCTTTCTTTCTTACTTCTTTCTTACTTCTTTCTTACTTCTTTCTTACTTCTTTCTTCTTTCTTCTTTCTTACTTCTTTCTTACTTCTTTCTAACTTCTTTCTTTCTTCTTTCTTTCTTACTTCTTTCTTACTTCCTTCTTACTTCTTTCTTACTTCTTTCTTACTTCTTTCTTTCTTCTTTCTTACTTCTTTCTTTCTTCCTTCTTTCTTCTTTCTTACTTCTTTCTTTCTTCATTCTTACTACTTTCTTACTACTTTCTTACTTCTTTCTTACTTCTTTCTTACTTCTTTCTTACTTCTTTCTTACTTCTTTCTAACTTCGTTCTTTCTTCTTTCTTTCTTACTTCTTTCTTACTTCTTTCTTACTTCTTTCTAACTTCTTTCTTACTTCTTTCTTAATTCTTTCTTTCTTACTTCTTTCTTACTTCTTTCTTACTTCTTTCTTACTTCTTTCTTACTTCTTTCTTCACTCCTTCTTACTTCTTTCTTACTTCTTTCTTACTTCTTTCTTCATTCCTTCTTACTTCTTTCAAACTTCTTTCTTACTTCTTTCTTACTTCTTTCTTACTTCTTTCTTAATCCTTTCTTACTTCTTTCTTCTTTCTTTCTTTCTTCTTTCTTACTTCTTTCTTTCTTACTTCTTTCTTACTTCTTTCTTACTTCTTTCTAACTTCTTTTTTCTTCTTTCTTACTTCTTTCTTACTTCTTTCTTACTTCTTTCTTCTTTCTTTCTTACTTCTTTCTTACTTCTTTCTTTCTTCTTTCTTCTTTCTTTCTTCTTTCTTACTTCTTTCATACTTCTTTCTTACTTCTTTCTTCTTTCTTTCTTACTTCTTTCTTACTTCTTTCTTACTTCTTTCTTCTTTCTTTCTTCTTTCTTACTTATTTCTTACTTCTTTCTTCTTTCTTTTTTACTTCTTTCTTACTTCTTTCTTACTTCTTTCTTACTTCTTTCTTAATTCTTTCTTACTTCTTTCTTCTTTCTTTCTTTCTTCTTTCTTACTTCTTTCTTTCTTACTTCTTTCTTACTTCTTTCTAACTTCTTTTTTCTTCTTTCTTACTTCTTTCTTACTTCTTTCTTCTTTCTTTCTTACTTCTTTCTTACTTCTTTCTTCTTTCTTTCTTCTTTCTTACTTCTTTCTTACTTCTTTCTTACTTCTTTCTTCTTTCTTTCTTAATTCTTTCTTACTTCTTTATTTCTTCTTTCTTCTTTCTTTCTTCTTTCTTACTTCTTTCTTACTTCTTTCTTACTTCTTTCTTACTTCTTTCTTACTTCTTTCTTTCTACTTTCTTACTTCTTTCTTTCTTCCTTCTTTCTTCTTTCTTACTTCTTTCTTTCTTCTTTCTTACTACTTTCTTACATCTTTCTTTTTTTTTCTTACTTCTTTCTTACTTCTTTCTTACTTCTTTCTTCTTTCTTTCTTCTTTCTTACTTCTTTCTTTCTTTTTTCTTCTTTCTTTCTTACTTCTTTCTTACTTCTTTCTTACTTCTTTCTTACTTCTTTCTTCCTTCTTTCTTACTTCTTTCTTACTTCTTTCTTACTTCTTTCTTCTTTCCTTCTTACTTCTTTTTCTTTCTTCTTTCTTACTTCTTTCTTACTTCTTTCTTATTTCTTTCTTACTTCTTTCTTACTTCTTTCTTACTTCTTTCTTTCTTCTTTCTTACTTCTTTCTTTCTTCCTTCTTTCTTCTTTCTTACTTCTTTCTTTCTTCTTTCTTACTACTTTCTTACTACTTTCTTACTTCTTTCTTACTTCTTTCTTACTTCTTTCTTCATTCCTTCTTACTTCTTTCAAACTTCTTTCTTACTTCTTTCTTACTTCTTTCTTACTTCTTTCTTACTTCTTTCTTAATTCTTTCTTACTTCTTTCTTCTTTCTTTATTTTCTTATTTCTTACTTCTTTCTTTCTTACTTGTTTCTTACTTCTTTCTTACTTCTTTCTAACTTCTTTTTTCTTCTTTCTTACTTCTTTCTTACTTCTTTCTTACTTCTTTCTTCTTTCTTTCTTACTTCTTTCTTACTTCTTTCTTTCTTCTTTCTTCTTTCTTTCTTCTTTCTTACTTCTTTCTCACTTCTTTCTTCCTTCTTTCTTACTTCTTTCTTACTTCTTTCTTACTTCTTTCTTACTTCTGTCTTCTTTCTTTCTTCTTTCTTCTTTCTTTCTTACTTCTTTCTTACTTCTTTCTTTCTTCTTTCTTCTTTCTTTCTTCTTTCTTACTTCTTTCATACTTCTTTCTTACTTCTTTCTTCTTTCTTTCTTACTTCTTTCTTACTTCTTTCTTTCTTCTTTCTTCTTTCTTCTTTCTTACTTCTTTCTTACTTCTTTCTTCTTTCTTTTTTACTTCTTTCTTACTTCTTTCTTACTTCTTTCTTACTTCTTTCTTAATTCTTTCTTACTTCTTTCTTCTTTCTTTCTTTCTTCTTTCTTACTTCTTTCTTTCTTCCTTCTTTCTTACTTCTTTCTTACTTCTTTCTTACTTCTTTCTTACTTCTGTCTTCTTTCTTTCTTCTTTCTTCTTTCTTTCTTACTTCTTTCTTACTTCTTTCTTTCTTCTTTCTTCTTTCTTTCTTCTTTCTTACTTCTTTCATACTTCTTTCTTACTTCTTTCTTCTTTCTTTCTTACTTCTTTCTTACTTCTTTCTTTCTTCTTTCTTCTTTCTTTCTTCTTTCTTACTTCTTTCTTACTTCTTTCTTACTTCTTTCTTCTTTCTTTCTTACTCTTTCTTACTTCTTTCTTTCTTCTTTCTTCTTTCTTTCTTCTTTCTTACTTCTTTCGTACTTCTTTCTTACTTCTTTCTTACTTCTTTCTTACTTCTTTCTTTCTTCTTTCTTACTTCTTTCTTTCTTCCTTCTTTCTTCTTTCTTACTTCTTTCTTTCTTCTTTCTTACTACTTTCTTACATCTTTCTTTCTTCTTTCTTACTTCTTTCTTACTTTATTCTTACTTCTTTCTAACTTCTTTTTTCTTCTTTCTTATTTCTTTCTTACTTCTTTCTTACTTCTTTCTTACTTCTTTCTTTTTTTTTTCTTACTTCTTTCTTACTTCTTTCTTACTTCTTTCTTCTTTCTTTCTTCTTTCTTACTTCTTTCTTTCTTTTTTCTTCTTTCTTTCTTACTTCTTTCTTACTTCTTTCTTACTTCTTTCTTACTTCTTTCTTCCTTCTTTCTTACTTCTTTCTTACTTCTTTCTTACTTCTTTCTTACTTCTTTCTTCATTCCTTCTTACTTCTTTTTCTTTCTTCTTTCTTACTTCTTTCTTACTTTTTTCTTACTTCTTTCTTACTTCTTTCTTACTTCTTTCTTACTTCTTTCTTTCTTCTTTCTTACTTCTTTCTTACTTCTTTCTTACGTCTTTCTTTCTTCTTTCTTACTTCTTTCTTACTTCTTTCTTTCTTCTTTCTTTCTTCTTTCTTTCTTCTTTCTTACTACTTTCTTACTATTTTCTTACTTCTTTCTTACTTCTTTCTTACTTCTTTCTTACTTCTTTCTTACTTATTTCTTACTTATTTCTTACTTATTTCTTACTACTTTCTTCTTTCTTACTTCTTTCTTACTTCTTTCTTTCTTCTTTTTTGCTTCTTTCTTACTTCTTTCTTCTTTCTTTCTTACTTCTTTCATACTTCTTTCTTACTTCTTTATTCTTTCTTTCTTACTTCTTTCTTACTTCTTTCTTACTTCTTTCTTACTTCTTTCTTTCTTTTTTCTTACTTCTTTCTTTCTTCTTTCTTACTTCTTTCTTTCTTCTTTCTTACTTCTTTCTTACTTCTTTCTTACTTCATTCTAACTTCTTTTTTCTTCTTTCTTACTTCTTTCTTACTTCTTTCTTACTTCTTTCTTCTTTCTTTCTTACTTCTTTCTTACTTCTTTCTTCTTTCTTTCTTCTTTCTTTCTTCTTTCTTACTTCTTTCTTACTTCTTTCTTACTTCTTTCTTCTTTCTTTCTTACTCTTTCTTACTTCTTTCTTTCTTCTTTCTTCTTTCTTTCTTCTTTCTTACTTCTTTCTTACTTCTTTCTTACTTCTTTCTTACTTCTTTCTTACTTCTTTCTTTCTTCTTTCTTACTTCTTTCTTTCTTCCTTCTTTCTTCTTTCTTACTTCTTTCTTTCTTCTTTCTTACTACTTTCTTACATCTTTCTTTCTTCTTTGTTACTTCTTTCTTACTTCTTTCTTACTTCTTTCTAACTTCTTTTTTCTTCTTTCTTATTTCTTTCTTACTTCTTTCTTACTTCTTTCTTACTTCTTTCTTTTTTTTTTCTTACTTCTTTCTTACTTCTTTCTTACTTCTTTCTTCTTTCTTTCTTCTTTCTTACTTCTTTCTTTCTTTTTTCTTCTTTCTTTCTTACTTCTTTCTTACTTCTTTCTTCCTTCTTTCTTACTTCTTTCTTCCTTCTTTCTTACTTCTTTCTTACTTCTTTCTTACTTCTTTCTTACTTCTGTCTTCTTTCTTTCTTCTTTCTTCTTTCTTTCTTACTTCTTTCTTACTTCTTTCTTTCTTCTTTCTTCTTTCTTTCTTCTTTCTTACTTCTTTCATACTTCTTTCTTACTTCTTTCTTTCTTCTTTCTTACTACTTTCTTACTATTTTCTTACTTCTTTCTTACTTCTTTCTTACTTCTTTCTTACTTCTTTCTTACTTATTTCTTACTTATTTCTTACTTATTTCTTACTACTTTCTTCTTTCTTACTTCTTTCTTACTTCTTTCTTTCTTCTTTCTTACTTCTTTCTTAATTCTTTCTTACTTCTTTCTTACTTCTTTCTTACTTCTTTCTTTCTTCTTTCTTACTTCTTTCTTTCTTCCTTCTTTCTTCTTTCTTACTTCTTTCTTTCTTCATTCTTACTACTTTCTTACTACTTTCTTACTTCTTTCTTACTTCTTTCTTCATTCCTTCTTACTTCTTTCAAACTTCTTTCTTACTTCTTTCTTACTTCTTTCTTACTTCTTTCTAACTTCTTTCTTCTTTCTTTCTTACTTCTTTCTTACTTCTTTCTTACTTCTTTCTAACTTCTTTCTTACTTCTTTCTTACTTCTTTCTTTTTTTTTTCTTACTTCTTTCTTACTTCTTTCTTACTTCTTTCTTCTTTCTTTCTTTCTTCTTTCTTACTTCTTTCTTTCTTGCTTCTTTCTTACTTCTTTCTTACTTCTTTCTAACTTCTTTTTTCTTCTTTCTTACTTCTTTCTTACTTCTTTCTTACTTCTTTCTTCTTTCTTTCTTACATCTTTCTTACTTCTTTCTTTCTTCTTTCTTCTTTCTTTCTTCTTTCTTACTTCTTTCATACTTCTTTCTTACTTCTTTCTTCTTTCTTTCTTACTTCTTTCTTACTTCTTTCTTTCTTCTTTCTTCTTTCTTTCTTCTTTCTTACTTCTTTCTTACTTCTTTCTTCTTTCTTTTTTACTTCTTTCTTACTTCTTTCTTACTTCTTTCTTAATTCTTTCTTACTTCTTTCTTCTTTCTTTCTTTCTTACTTCTTTCTTTCTTACTTCTTTCTTACTTCTTTCTTACTACTTTCTAACTTCTTTTTTCTTCTTTCTTACTTCTTTCTTACTTCTTTCTTACTTCTTTCTTCTTTCTTTCTTACTTCTTTCTTACTTCTTTCTTTCTTCTTTCTTCTTTCTTTCTTCTTTCTTACTTCTTTCTTACTTCTTTCTAACTTCTTTTTTCTTCTTTCTTATTTCTTTCTTACTTCTTTCTTACTTCTTTCTTACTTCTTTCCTTTTTTTTTCTTACTTCTTTCTTACTTCTTTCTTACTTCTTTCTTCTTTCTTTCTTCTTTCTTACTTCTTTCTTTCTTTTTTCTTCTTTCTTTCTTACTTCTTTCTTACTGCTTTCTTCCTTCTTTCTTACTTCTTTCTTCCTTCTTTCTTACTTCTTTCTTACTTCTTTCTTACTTCTTTCTTACTTCTTTCTTCATTCCTTCTTACTTCTTTTTCTTTCTTCTTTCTTACTTCTTTCTTACTTCTTTCTTACTTCTTTCTTACTTCTTTCTTACTTCTTTCTTCTTTCTTTCTTCTTTCTTACTTCTTTCTTACTTCTTTCTTACTTCTTTCTTTCTTCTTTCTTACTTCTTTCTATCTTCCTTCTTTCTTCTTTCTTACTTCTTTCTTTCTTCTTTCTTACTACTTTCTTACTACTTTCTTACTTCTTTCTTACTTCTTTCTTACTTCTTTCTTACTTCTTTCTTACTTATTTCTTACTTATTTCTTACTTATTTCTTACTACTTTCTTCTTTCTTACTTCTTTCTTACTTCTTTCTTTCTTCTTTCTTGCTTCTTTCTTACTTCTTTCTTCTTTCTTTCTTACTTCTTTCATACTTCTTTCTTACTTCTTTATTCTTTCTTACTTCTTTCTTACTTCTTTCTTACTTCTTTCTTTATTTTTTCTTACTTCTTTCTTTCTTCTTTCTTACTTCTTTCTTTCTTCTTTCTTACTTCTTTCTTACTTCTTTCTTACTTCATTCTAACTTCTTTTTTCTTCTTTCTTACTTCTTTCTTACTTCTTTCTTACTTCTTTCTTCTTTCTTTCTTACTTCTTTCTTACTTCTTTCTTACTTCTTTCTTACTTCTTTCTTACTTCTTTCTTACTTCTTTCTTTCTTCTTTCTTACTTCTTTCTTACTTCTTTCTTACTTCTTTCTTTCTTCTTTCTTACTTCTTTCTATCTTCCTTCTTTCTTCTTTCTTACTTCTTTCTTTCTTCTTTCTTACTACTTTCTTACTTCTTTCTTACTTCTTTCTTACTTCTTTCTTACTTCTTTCTTACTTCTTTCTTACTTCTTTCTTACTTATTTCTTACTTATTTCTTACTACTTTCTTCTTTCTTACTTCTTTCTTACTTCTTTCTTTCTTCTTTCTTGCTTCTTTCTTACTTCTTTCTTCTTTCTTTCTTACTTCTTTCATACGTCTTTCTTACTACTTTATTCTTTCTTTCTTACTTCTTTCTTACCTCTTTCTTACTTCTTTCTTTCTTTTTTCTTACTTCTTTCTATCTTCTTTCTTACTTCTTTCTTTCTTCTTTATTACTTCTTTCTTACTTCTTTCTTACTTCATTCTAACTTCTTTTTTCTTCTTTCTTACTTCTTTCTTACTTCTTTCTTACTTCTTTCTTCTTTCTTTCTTACTTCTTTCTTACTTCTTTCTTACTTCTTTCTTACTTCTTTCTTACTTCTTTCTTACTTCTTTCTTCTTTCTTACTTCTTTCTTACTTCTTTCTAACTTCTTTCTTTCTTCTTTCTTTCTTACTTCCTTCTTACTTCTTTCGTACTTCTTTCTTACTTCTTTCTTACTTCTTTCTTTCTTACTTCTTTCTTACTTCTTTCGTACTTCTTTCTTACTTCTTTCTTCACTCCTTCTTACTTCTTTCTTACTTCTTTCTTACTTCTTTCTTACTTCTTTCTTACTTCTTTCTTCTTTCTTCATTCCTTCTTACTTCTTTCTTTCTTTCTTCTTTCTTACTTCTTTCTTTCTTCTTTCTTACTTCTTTCTTACTTCTTTCTTCACTCCTTCTTACTTCTTTCTTACTTCTTTCTTACTTCTTTCTTACTTCTTTCTTCATTCCTTCTTACTTCTTTCAAACTTCTTTCTTACTTCTTTCTTACTTCTTTCTTAATTCTTTCTTACTTCTTTCTTCTTTCTTTCTTTCTTCTTTCTTACTTCTTTCTTTCTTACTTCTTTCTTACTTCTTTCTTACTTCTTTCTAACTTCTTTTTTCTTCTTTCTTACTTCTTTCTTACTTCTTTCTTACTTCTTTCTTCTTTCTTTCTTACTTCTTTCTTACTTCTTTCTTTCTTCTGTCTTCTTTCTTTCTTCTTTCTTACTTCTTTCATACTTCTTTCTTACTTCTTTCTTCTTTCTTTCTTACTTCTTTCTTACTTCTTTCTTTCTACTTTCTTCTTTCTTTCTTCTTTCTTACTTCTTTCTTCTTTCTTTTTTACTTCTTTCTTACTTCTTTCTTACTTCTTTCTTACTTCTTTCTTAATTCTTTCTTACTTCTTTCTTCTTTCTTTCTTTCTTACTTCTTTCTTTCTTACTTCTTTCTTACTTCTTTCTTACTTCTTTCTAACTTCTTTTTTCTTCTTTCTTACTTCTTTCTTACTTCTTTCTTACTTCTTTCTTCTTTCTTTCTTACTTCTTTTTCTTTCTTCTTTCTTACTTCTTTCTTACTTCTTTCTTACTTCTTTCTTACTTCTTTCTTACTTCTTTCTTACTTCTTTCTTACTTCTTTCTTCTTTCTTACTTCTTTCTTACTTCTTCCTAACTTCTTTCTTTCTTCTTTCTTTCTTACTTCCTTCTTACTTCTTTCGTACTTCTTTCTTACTTCTTTCTTACTTCTTTCTTTCTTACTTCTTTCTTACTTCTTTCGTACTTCTTTCTTACTTCTTTCTTCACTCCTTCTTACTTCTTTCTTACTTCTTTCTTACTTCTTTCTTACTTCTTTCTTACTTCTTTCTTCTTTCTTCATTCCTTCTTACTTCTTTCTTTCTTTCTTCTTTCTTACTTCTTTCTTTCTTCTTTCTTACTTCTTTCTTACTTCTTTCTTCACTCCTTCTTACTTCTTTCTTACTTCTTTCTTACTTCTTTCTTACTTCTTTCTTCATTCCTTCTTACTTCTTTCAAACTTCTTTCTTACTTCTTTCTTACTTCTTTCTTAATTCTTTCTTACTTCTTTCTTCTTTCTTTCTTTCTTCTTTCTTACTTCTTTCTTTCTTACTTCTTTCTTACTTCTTTCTTACTTCTTTCTAACTTCTTTTTTCTTCTTTCTTACTTCTTTCTTACTTCTTTCTTACTTCTTTCTTCTTTCTTTCTTACTTCTTTCTTACTTCTTTCTTTCTTCTTTCTTCTTTCTTTCTTCTTTCTTACTTCTTTCTTACTTCTTTCTTCTTTCTTTTTTACTTCTTTCTTACTTCTTTCTTACTTCTTTCTTTCTTCTTTCTTCTTTCTTCTTTCTTTCTTCTTTCTTACTTCTTTCATACTTCTTTCTTACTTCTTTCTTCTTTCTATCTTACTTCTTTCTTACTTCTTTCTTTCTTCTTTCTTCTTTCTTTCTTCTTTCTTACTTCTTTCTTACTTCTTTCTTCTTTTTTTTTACTTCTTTCTTACTTCTTTCTTACTTCTTTCTTACTTCTTTCTTAATTCTTTCTTACTTCTTTCTTCTTTCTTTCTTTCTTCTTTCTTACTTCTTTCTTTCTTACTTCTTTCTTACTTCTTTCTTACTTCTTTCTAACTTCTTTTTTCTTCTTTCTTACTTCTTTCTTACTTCTTTCTTACTTCTTTCTTCTTTCTTTCTTACTTCTTTCTTACTTCTTTCTTTCTTCTTTCTTCTTTCTTTCTTCTTTCTTACTTCTTTCTTACTTCTTTCTTACTTCTTTCTTCTTTCTTTCTTACTCTTTCTTACTTCTTTCTTTCTTCTTTCTTCTTTCTTTCTTCTTTCTTACTTCTTTCTTACTTCTTTCTTACTTCTTTCTTACTTCTTTCTTACTTCTTTCTTTCTTCTTTCTTACTTCTTTCTTTCTTCCTTCTTTCTTCTTTCTTACTTCTTTCTTTCTTCTTTCTTACTACTTTCTTACATCTTTCTTTCTTCTTTCTTACTTCTTTCTTACTTCTTTCTTACTTCTTTCTAACTTCTTTTTTCTTCTTTCTTATTTCTTTCTTACTTCTTTCTTACTTCTTTCTTACTTCTTTCTTTTTTTTTTCTTACTTCTTTCTTACTTCTTTCTTACTTCTTTCTTCTTTCTTTCTTCTTTCTTACTTCTTTCTTTCTTTTTTCTTCTTTCTTTCTTACTTCTTTCTTACTTCTTTCTTCCTTCTTTCTTACTTCTTTCTTCCTTCTTTCTTACTTCTTTCTTCCTTCTTTCTTACTTCTTTCTTACTTCTTTCTTACTTCTTTCTTACTTCTGTCTTCTTTCTTTCTTCTTTCTTCTTTCTTTCTTACTTCTTTCTTACTTCTTTCTTTCTTCTTTCTTCTTTCTTTCTTCTTTCTTACTTCTTTCATACTTCTTTCTTACTTCTTTCTTTCTTCTTTCTTACTACTTTCTTACTATTTTCTTACTTCTTTCTTACTTCTTTCTTACTTCTTTCTTACTTCTTTCTTACTTATTTCTTACTTATTTCTTACTTATTTCTTACTTATTTCTTACTACTTTCTTCTTTCTTACTTCTTTCTTACTTCTTTCTTTCTTCTTTCTTGCTTCTTTCTTACTTCTTTCTTCTTTCTTTCTTACTTCTTTCATACTTCTTTCTTACTTCTTTATTCTTTCTTTCTTACTTCTTTCTTACTTCTTTCTTACTTCTTTCTTACTTCTTTCTTTCTTTTTTCTTACTTCTTTCTTTCTTCTTTCTTACTTCTTTCTTTCTTCTTTCTTACTTCTTTCTTACTTCTTTCTGACTTCATTCTAACTTCTTTTTTCTTCTTTCTTACTTCTTTCTTACTTCTTTCTTACTTCTTTCTTCTTTCTTTCTTACTTCTTTCTTACTTCTTTCTTACTTCTTTCTTACTTCTTTCTTACTTCTTTCTTACTTCTTTCTTTCTTCTTTCTTTCTTACTTCTTTCTTACTTCTTTTGTACTTCTTTCTTACTTCTTTCTTACTTCTTTCTTTCTTACTTCTTTCTTACTTCTTTCGTACTTCTTTCTTACTTCTTTCTTACTTCTTTCTTACTTCTTTCTTCACTCCTTCTTACTTCTTTCTTACTTCTTTCTTACTTCTTTCTTACTTCTTTCTTACTTCTTTCTTCTTTCTTCATTCCTTCTTACTTCTTTCTTTCTTTCTTCTTTCTTACTTCTTTCTTTCTTCTTTCTTACTTCTTTCTTACTTCTTTCTTACTTCTTTCTTACTTCTTTCTTACTTCTTTCTTTCTTCTTTCTTACTTCTTTCTTTCTTCCTTCTTTCTTCTTTCTTACTTCTTTCTTTCTTCATTCTTACTACTTTCTTACTACTTTCTTACTTCTTCCTTACTTCTTTCTTCATTCCTTCTTACTTCTTTCAAACTTCTTTCTTACTTCTTTCTTACTTCTTTCTTACTTCTTTCTAACTTCTTTCTTCTTTCTTTCTTACTTCTTTCTTACTTCTTTCTTACTTCTTTCTAACTTCTTTCTTACTTCTTTCTTACTTCTTTCTTTTTTTTTTTCTTACTTCTTTCTTACTTCTTTCTTACTTCTTTCTTCTTTCTTTCTTTCTTCTTTCTTACTTCTTTCTTTCTTGCTTCTTTCTTACTTCTTTCTTACTTCTTTCTAACTTCTTTTTTCTTCTTTCTTACTTCTTTCTTACTTCTTTCTTACTTCTTTCTTCTTTCTTTCTTACATCTTTCTTACTTCTTTCTTTCTTCTTTCTTCTTTCTTTCTTCTTTCTTACTTCTTTCATACTTCTTTCTTACTTCTTTCTTCTTTCTTTCTTACTTCTTTCTTACTTCTTTCTTTCTTCTTTCTTCTTTCTTTCTTCTTTCTTACTTATTTCTTACTTCTTTCTTCTTTCTTTTTTACTTCTTTCTTACTTCTTTCTTACTTCTTTCTTACTTCTTTCATAATTCTTTCTTACTTCTTTCTTCTTTCTTTCTTTCTTACTTCTTTCTTTCTTACTTCTTTCTTACTTCTTTCTTACTTCTTTCTAACTTCTTTTTTCTTCTTTCTTACTTCTTTCTTACTTCTTTCTTACTTCTTTCTTCTTTCTTTCTTACTTCTTTCTTACTTCTTTCTTTCTTCTTTCTTCTTTCTTTCTTCTTTCTTACTTCTTTCTTACTTCTTTCTTACTTCTTTCTTCTTTCTTTCTTACTCTTTCTTACTTCTTTCTTTCTTCTTTCTTCTTTCTTTCTTCTTTCTTACTTCTTTCTTACTTCTTTCTTACTTCTTTCTTACTTCTTTCTTACTTCTTTCTTTCTTCTTTCTTACTTCTTTCTTTCTTCCTTCTTTCTTCTTTCTTACTTCTTTCTTTCTTCTTTCTTACTACTTTCTTACATCTTTCTTTCTTCTTTCTTACTTCTTTCTTACTTCTTTCTTACTTCTTTCTAACTTCTTTTTTCTTCTTTCTTATTTCTTTCTTACTTCTTTCTTACTTCTTTCTTACTTCTTTCCTTTTTTTTCTTACTTCTTTCTTACTTCTTTCTTACTTCTTTCTTCTTTCTTTCTTCTTTCTTACTTCTTTCTTTCTTTTTTCTTCTTTCTTTCTTACTTCTTTCTTACTTCTTTCTTCCTTCTTTCTTACTTCTTTCTTCCTTCTTTCTTACTTCTTTCTTACTTCTTTCTTACTTCTTTCTTACTTCTTTCTTCATTCCTTCTTACTTCTTTTTCTTTCTTCTTTCTTACTTCTTTCTTACTTCTTTCTTACTTCTTTCTTACTTCTTTCTTACTTCTTTCTTACTTCTTTCTTTCTTCTTTCTTACTTCTTTCTTACTTCTTTCTTGCTTCTTTCTTTCTTCTTTCTTACTTCTTTCTATCTTCCTTCTTTCTTCTTTCTTACTTCTTTCTTTCTTCTTTCTTACTACTTTCTTACTACTTTCTTACTTCTTTCTTACTTCTTTCTTACTTCTTTCTTACTTCTTTCTTACTTCTTTCTTACTTATTTCTTACTTATTTCTTACTACTTTCTTCTTTCTTACTTCTTTCTTACTTCTTTCTTTCTTCTTTCTTGCTTCTTTCTTACTTCTTTCTTCTTTCTTTCTTACTTCTTTCATACTTCTTTCTTACTTCTTTATTCTTTCTTACTTCTTTCTTACTTCTTTCTTACTTCTTTCTTTCTTTTTTCTTACTTCTTTCTATCTTCCTTCTTTCTTCTTTCTTACTTCTTTCTTTCTTCTTTCTTACTTCTTTCTTACTTCATTCTAACTTCTTTTTTCTTCTTTCTTACTTCTTTCTTACTTCTTTCTTACTTCTTTCTTCTTTCTTTCTTACTTCTTTCTTACTTCTTTCTTACTTCTTTCTTACTTCTTTCTTACTTCTTTCTTTCTTCTTTCTTACTTCTTTCTATCTTCCTTCTTTCTTCTTTCTTACTTCTTTCTTTCTTCTTTCTTCCTACTTTCTTACTTCTTTCTTACTTCTTTCTTACTTCTTTCTGACTTCTTTCTTACTTCTTTCTTACTTATTTCTTACTTATTTCTTACTACTTTCTTCTTTCTTATTTCTTTCTTACTTCTTTCTTTCTTCTTTCTTGCTTCTTTCTTACTTCTTTCTTCTTTCTTTCTTACTTCTTTCATACGTCTTTCTTACTTCTTTATTCTTTCTTTCTTACTTCTTTCTTACTTCTTTCTTACTTCTTTCTTTCTTTTTTCTTACTTCTTTCTATCTTCTTTCTTACTTCTTTCTTTCTTCTTTCTTACTTCTTTCTTACTTCTTTCTTACTTCATTCTAACTTCTTTTTTCTTCTTTCTTACTTCTTTCTTACTTCTTTCTTACTTCTTTCTTCTTTCTTTCTTACTTCTTTCTTACTTCTTTCTTACTTCTTTCTTACTTCTTTCTTATTTCTTTCTTACTTCTTTCTTCTTTCTTACTTCTTTCTTACTTCTTTCTAACTTCTTTCTTTCTTCTTTCTTTCTTACTTCCTTCTTACTTCTTTCGTACTTCTTTCTTACTTCTTTCTTACTTCTTTCTTTCTTACTTCTTTCTTACTTCTTTCGTACTTCTTTCTTACTTCTTTCTTCACTCCTTCTTACTTCTTTCTTACTTCTTTCTTACTTCTTTCTTACTTCTTTCTTACTTCTTTCTTCTTTCTTCATTCCTTCTTACTTCTTTCTTTCTTTCTTCTTTCTTACTTCTTTCTTTCTTCTTTCTTACTTCTTTCTTACTTCTTTCTTCACTCCTTCTTACTTCTTTCTTACTTCTTTCTTACTTCTTTCTTACTTCTTTCTTCATTCCTTCTTACTTCTTTCAAACTTCTTTCTTACTTCTTTCTTACTTCTTTCTTAATTCTTTCTTACTTCTTTCTTTCTTTCTTCTTTCTTACTTCTTTCTTTCTTACTTCTTTCTTACTTCTTTCTTACTTCTTTCTAACTTCTTTTTTCTTCTTTCTTACTTCTTTCTTACTTCTTTCTTACTTCTTTCTTCTTTCTTTCTTACTTCTTTCTTTCTTCTTTCTTCTTTCTTTCTTCTTTCTTACTTCTTTCTCACTTCTTTCTTACTTCTTTCTTCTTTCTTTCTTACTTCTTTCTTACTTCTTTCTTTCTTCTGTCTTCTTTCTTTCTTCTTTCTTACTTCTTTCTTACTTCTTTCTTCTTTCTTTTTTACTTCTTTCTTACTTCTTTCTTACTTCTTTCTTACTTCTTTCTTAATTCTTTCTTACTTCTTTCTTCTTTCTTTCTTTCTTCTTTCTTACTTCTTTCTTTCTTACTTCTTTCTTACTTCTTTCTTACTTCTTTCTAACTTCTTTTTTCTTCTTTCTTACTTCTTTCTTACTTCTTTCTTACTTCTTTCTTCTTTCTTTCTTACTTCTTTCTTACTTCTTTCTTTCTTCTTTCTTCTTTCTTTCTTCTTTCTTACTTCTTTCTTACTTCTTTCTTACTTCTTTCTTCTTTCTCTCTTACTCTTTCTTACTTCTTTCTTTCTTCTTTCTTCTTTCTTTCTTCTTTCTTACTTCTTTCTTACTTCTTTCTTACTTCTTTCTTACTTCTTTCTTACTTCTTTCTTTCTTCTTTCTTACTTCTTTCTTTCTTCCTTCTTTCTTCTTCCTTACTTCTTTCTTTCTTCTTTCTTACTACTTTCTTACATCTTTCTTTCTTCTTTCTTACTTCTTTCTTACTTCTTTCTTACTTCTTTCTAACTTCTTTTTTCTTCTTTCTTATTTCTTTCTTACTTCTTTCTTACTTCTTTCTTACTTCTTTCTTTTTTTTTTCTTACTTCTTTCTTACTTCTTTCTTACTTCTTTCTTCTTTCTTTCTTCTTTCTTACTTCTTTCTTTCTTTTTTCTTCTTTCTTTCTTACTTCTTTCTTACTTCTTTCTTACTTCTTTCTTACTTCTTTCTTCCTTCTTTCTTAATTCTTTCTTAATTCTTTCTTACTTCTTTCTTACTTCTTTCTTCATTCCTTCTTACTTCTTTTTCTTTCTTCTTTCTTACTTCTTTCTTACTTCTTTCTTACTTCTTTCTTACTTCTTTCTTACTTCTTTCTTACTTCTTTCTTACTACTTTCTTACTACTTTCTTACTTCTTTCTTAATTCTTTCTTACTTCTTTTTTACTTCTTTCTTACTTCTTTCTTACTTCTTTCTTACTTCTTTCTTACTTCTTTCTTTCTTCTTTCTTACTTCTTTCTATCTTCCTTCTTTCTTCTTTCTTACTTCTTTCTTTCTTCTTTCTTACTACTTTCTTACTACTTCCTTACTTCTTTCTTAATTCTTTCTTACTTCTTTTTTACTTCTTTCTTACTTCTTTCTTACTTCTTTCTTACTTCTTTCTTACTTATTTCTTACTTATTTCTTACTACTTTCTTCTTTCTTACTTCTTTCTTACTTCTTTCTTTCTTCTTTCTTGCTTCTTTCTTACTTCTTTCTTCTTTCTTTCTTACTTCTTTCATACTTCTTTCTTACTTCTTTATTCTTTCTTTCTTACTTCTTTCTTACTTCTTTCTTACTTCTTTCTTTCTTTTTTCTTACTTCTTTCTTTCTTCTTTCTTACTTCTTTCTTTCTTCTTTCTTACTTCTTTCTTACTTCTTTCTTACTTCATTCTAACTTCTTTTTTCTTCTTTCTTACTTCTTTCTTACTTCTTTCTTACTTCTTTCTTCTTTCTTTCTTACTTCTTTCTTACTTCTTTCTTACTTCTTTCTTACTTCTTTCTTACTTCTTTCTTACTTCTTTCTTTCTTCTTTCTTTCTTACTTCTTTCTTACTTCTTTTGTACTTCTTTCTTACTTCTTTCTTACTTCTTTCTTTCTTACTTCTTTTTACTTCTTTCGTACTTCTTTCTTACTTCTTTCTTACTTCTTTCTTACTTCTTTCTTCACTCCTTCTTACTTCTTTCTTACTTCTTTCTTACTTCTTTCTTACTTCTTTCTTCTTTCTTCATTCCTTCTTACTTCTTTCTTTCTTTCTTCTTTCTTACTTCTTTCTTTCTTCTTTCTTACTTCTTTCTTACTTCTTTCTTACTTCTTTCTTACTTCTTTCTTACTTCTTTCTTTCTTCTTTCTTTCTTACTTCTTTCTTACTTCTTTTGTACTTCTTTCTTACTTCTTTCTTACTTCTTTCTTTCTTACTTCTTTTTACTTCTTTCGTACTTCTTTCTTACTTCTTTCTTAATTCTTTCTTCACTCCTTCTTACTTCTTTCTTACTTCTTTCTTACTTCTTTCTTACTTCTTTCTTACTTCTTTCTTCTTTCTTCATTCCTTCTTACTTCTTTCTTTCTTTCTTCTTTATTACTTCTTTCTTACTTCTTTCTTACTTCTTTCTTACTTCTTTCTTACTTCTTTCTTTCTTCTTTCTTACTTCTTTCTTTCTTCCTTCTTTCTTCTTTCTTACTTCTTTCTTTCTTCATTCTTACTACTTTCTTACTGCTTTCTTACTTCTTTCTTACTTCTTTCTTCATTCCTTCTTACTTCTTTCAAACTTCTTTCTTACTTCTTTCTTACTTCTTTCTTACTTCTTTCTAACTTCTTTCTTCTTTCTTTCTTACTTCTTTCTTACTTCTTTCTTACTTCTTTCTTACTTCTTTCTAACTTCTTTCTTACTTCTTTCTTAATTCTTTCTTTCTTACTTCTTTCTTACTTCTTTCTTACTTCTTTCTTACTTCTTTCTTCACTCCTTCTTACTTCTTTCTTACTTCTTTCTTACTTCTTTCTTACTTCTTTCTTCATTCCTTCTTACTTCTTTCAAACTTCTTTCTTACTTCTTTCTTACTTCTTTCTTACTTCTTTCTTAATCCTTTCTTACTTCTTTCTTCTTTCTTTCTTTCGTCTTTCTTACTTCTTTCTTTCTTACTTCTTTCTGACTTCTTTCTTACTTCTTTCTAACTTCTTTTTTCTTCTTTCTTACTTCTTTCTTACTTCTTTCTTACTTCTTTCTTCTTTCTTTCTTACTTCTTTCTTACTTCTTTCTTTCTTCTTTCTTCTTTCTTCTTTCTTACTTCTTTCATACTTCTTTCTTACTTCTTTCTTCTTTCTTTCTTACTTCTTTCTTACTTCTTTCTTTCTTCTTTCTTCTTTCTTTCTTCTTTCTTACTTCTTTCTTACTTCTTTCTTCTTTCTTTTTTACTTCTTTCTTACTTCTTTCTTACTTCTTTCTTACTTCTTTCTTAATTCTTTCTTACTTCTTTCTTCTTTCTTTCTTTCTTCTTTCTTACTTCTTTCTTTCTTACTTCTTTCTTACTTCTTTCTTACTTCTTTCTTCTTTCTTTCTTACTTCTTTCTTACTTCTTTCTTTCTTCTTTCTTCTTTCTTTCTTCTTTCTTACTTCTTTCTTACTTCTTTCTTACTTCTTTCTTCTTTCTTTCTTACTCTTTCTTACTTCTTTCTTTCTTCTTTCTTCTTTCTTTCTTCTTTCTTACTTCTTTCTTACTTCTTTCTTACTTCTTTCTTACTTCTTTCTTACTTCTTTCTTTCTTCTTTCTTACTTCTTTCTTTCTTCCTTCTTTCTTCTTTCTTACTTCTTTCTTTCTTCTTTCTTACTACTTTCTTACATCTTTCTTTCTTCTTTCTTACTTCTTTCTTACTTCTTTCTAACTTCTTTCTAACTTCTTTTTTCTTCTTTCTTATTTCTTTCTTACTTCTTTCTTACTTCTTTATTACTTCTTTCTTTTTTTTTCTTACTTCTTTCTTACTTCTTTCTTACTTCTTTCTTCTTTCTTTCTTCTTTCTTACTTCTTTCTTTCTTTTTTCTTCTTTCTTTCTTACTTCTTTCTTACTTCTTTCTTACTTCTTTCTTACTTCTTTCTTCCTTCTTTCTTACTTCTTTCTTACTTCTTTCTTACTTCTTTCTTACTTCTTTCTTCATTCCTTCTTACTTCTTTTTCTTTCTTCTTTCTTACTTCTTTCTTACTTTTTTCTTACTTCTTTCTTACTTCTTTCTTACTTCTTTCTTTCTTCTTTCTTACTTCTTTCTTACTTCTTTCTTACTTCTTTCTTTCTTCTTTCTTACTTCTTTCTATCTTCCTTCTTTCTTCTTTCTTACTTCTTTCTTTCTTCTTTCTTACTACTTTCTTACTACTTTCTTACTTCTTTCCTACTTCTTTCTTACTTCTTTCTTACTTCTTTCTTACTTCTTTCTTACTTCTTTCTTACTTATTTCTTACTTATTTCTTACTTCTTACGTCTTTCTTACTTCTTTCTTTCTTCTTTCTTGCTTCTTTCTTACTTCTTTCTTCTTTCTTTCTTACTTCTTTCATACTTCTTTCTTACTTCTTTATTCTTTCTTTCTTACTTCTTTCTTACTTCTTTCTTACTTCTTTCTTTCTTTTTTCTTACTTCTTTCTTTCTTCTTTCTTACTTTTTCTTTCTTCTTTCTTACTTCTTTCTTACTTTTTCTTACTTCATTCTAACTACTTTTTTCTTCTTTCTTACTTCTTTCTTACTTCTTTCTTACTTCTTTCTTCTTTCTTTCTTACTTCTTTCTTACTTCTTTCTTACTTCTTTCTTACTTCTTTCTTACTTCTTTCTTTCTTCTTTCTTTCTTACTTCTTTCTTACTTCTTTCGTACTTCTTTCTTACTTCTTTCTTACTTCTTTCTTTCTTACTTCTTTCTTACTTCTTTCGTACTTCTTTCTTACTTCTTTCTTACTTCTTTCTTACTTCTTTCTTCACTCCTTCTTACTTCTTTCTTACTTCTTTCTTACTTCTTTCTTCTTTCTTACTACTTTCTTACTACTTTCTTACTTCTTTCTTACTTCTTTCTTACTTCTTTCTTACTTCTTTCTTACTTCTTTCTTACTTCTTTCTTTCTTATTTCTTACTTATTTCTTACTACTTTCTTCTTTCTTACTTCTTTCTTACTTCTTTCTTTCTTCTTTCTTGCTTCTTTCTTACTTCTTTCTTACTTTCTTTCTTAATTCTTTCATACTTCTTTCTTACTTCTTTATTCTTTCTTTCTTACTTCTTTCATACTTCTTTCTTACTTCTTTCTTTCTTTTTTCTTACTTCTTTCTTTCTTCTTTCTTACTTCTTTCTTTCTTCTTTCTTACTTCTTTCTTACTTCTTTCTTACTTCATTCTAACTTCTTTTTTCTTCTTTCTTACTTCTTTCTTACTTCTTTCTTACTTCTTTCTTCTTTCTTTCTTACTTCTTTCTTACTTCTTTCTTACTTCTTTCTTACTTCTTTCTTCTTTCTTCTTTCTTACTTCTTTCTTACTTCTTTCTAACTTCTTTCTTTCTTCTTTCTTTCTTACTTCTTTCTTACTTCCTTCTTACTTCTTTCTTACTTCTTTCTTACTTCTTTCTTTCTTCTTTCTTACTTCTTTCTTTCTTCCTTCTTTCTTCTTTCTTACTTCTTTCTTTCTTCATTCTTACTACTTTCTTACTACTTTCTTACTTCTTTCTTACTTCTTTCTTACTTCTTTCTTACTTCTTTCTTACTTCTTTCTAACTTCGTTCTTTCTTCTTTCTTTCTTACTTCTTTCTTACTTCTTTCTTACTTCTTTCTAACTTCTTTCTTACTTCTTTCTTAATTCTTTCTTTCTTACTTCTTTCTTACTTCTTTCTTACTTCTTTCTTACTTCTTTCTTACTTCTTTCTTCACTCCTTCTTACTTCTTTCTTACTTCTTTCTTACTTCTTTCTTACTTCTTTCTTCATTCCTTCTTACTTCTTTCAAACTTCTTTCTTACTTCTTTCTTACTTCTTTCTTACTTCTTTCTTAATCCTTTCTTACTTCTTTCTTCTTTCTTTCTTTCTTCTTTCTTACTTCTTTCTTTCTTACTTCTTTCTTACTTCTTTCTTACTTCTTTCTTCTTTCTTTCTTACTTCTTTCTTACTTCTTTCTTTCTTCTTTCTTCTTTCTTTCTTCTTTCTTACTTCTTTCATACTTCTTTCTTACTTCTTTCTTCTTTCTTTCTTACTTCTTTCTTACTTCTTTCTTACTTCTTTCTTCTTTCTTTCTTCTTTCTTACTTATTTCTTACTTCTTTCTTCTTTCTTTTTTACTTCTTTCTTACTTCTTTCTTACTTCTTTCTTACTTCTTTCTTAATTCTTTCTTACTTCTTTCTTCTTTCTTTCTTTCTTCTTTCTTACTTCTTTCTTTCTTACTTCTTTCTTACTTCTTTCTAACTTCTTTTTTCTTCTTTCTTACTTCTTTCTTACTTCTTTCTTCTTTCTTTCTTACTTCTTTCTTACTTCTTTCTTCTTTCTTTCTTCTTTCTTACTTCTTTCTTACTTCTTTCTTACTTCTTTCTTCTTTCTTTCTTAATTCTTTCTTACTTCTTTATTTCTTCTTTCTTCTTTCTTTCTTCTTTCTTACTTCTTTCTTACTTCTTTCTTACTTCTTTCTTACTTCTTTCTTACTTCTTTCTTTCTACTTTCTTACTTCTTTCTTTCTTCCTTCTTTCTTCTTTCTTACTTCTTTCTTTCTTCTTTCTTACTACTTTCTTACATCTTTCTTTTTTTTTCTTACTTCTTTCTTCCTTCTTTCTTACTTCTTTCTTCTTTCTTTCTTCTTTCTTACTTCTTTCTTTCTTTTTTCTTCTTTCTTTCTTACTTCTTTCTTACTTCTTTCTTACTTCTTTCTTACTTCTTTCTTCCTTCTTTCTTACTTCTTTCTTACTTCTTTCTTACTTCTTTCTTCTTTCCTTCTTACTTCTTTTTCTTTCTTCTTTCTTACTTCTTTCTTACTTCTTTCTTATTTCTTTCTTACTTCTTTCTTACTTCTTTCTTACTTCTTTCTTTCTTCTTTCTTACTTCTTTCTTTCTTCCTTCTTTCTTCTTTCTTACTTCTTTCTTTCTTCTTTCTTACTACTTTCTTACTACTTTCTTACTTCTTTCTTACTTCTTTCTTACTTCTTTCTTCATTCCTTCTTACTTCTTTCAAACTTCTTTCTTACTTCTTTCTTACTTCTTTCTTACTTCTTTCTTACTTCTTTCTTAATTCTTTCTTACTTCTTTCTTCTTTCTTTATTTTCTTATTTCTTACTTCTTTCTTTCTTACTTGTTTCTTACTTCTTTCTTACTTCTTTCTAACTTCTTTTTTCTTCTTTCTTACTTCTTTCTTACTTCTTTCTTACTTCTTTCTTCTTTCTTTCTTACTTCTTTCTTACTTCTTTCTTTCTTCTTTCTTCTTTCTTTCTTCTTTCTTACTTCTTTCTCACTTCTTTCTTCCTTCTTTCTTACTTCTTTCTTACTTCTTTCTTACTTCTTTCTTACTTCTGTCTTCTTTCTTTCTTCTTTCTTCTTTCTTTCTTACTTCTTTCTTACTTCTTTCTTTCTTCTTTCTTCTTTCTTTCTTCTTTCTTACTTCTTTCATACTTCTTTCTTACTTCTTTCTTCTTTCTTTCTTACTTCTTTCTTACTTCTTTCTTTCTTCTTTCTTCTTTCTTCTTTCTTACTTCTTTCTTACTTCTTTCTTCTTTCTTTTTTACTTCTTTCTTACTTCTTTCTTACTTCTTTCTTACTTCTTTCTTAATTCTTTCTTACTTCTTTCTTCTTTCTTTCTTTCTTCTTTCTTACTTCTTTCTTTCTTCCTTCTTTCTTACTTCTTTCTTACTTCTTTCTTACTTCTTTCTTACTTCTGTCTTCTTTCTTTCTTCTTTCTTCTTTCTTTCTTACTTCTTTCTTACTTCTTTCTTTCTTCTTTCTTCTTTCTTTCTTCTTTCTTACTTCTTTCATACTTCTTTCTTACTTCTTTCTTCTTTCTTTCTTACTTCTTTCTTACTTCTTTCTTTCTTCTTTCTTCTTTCTTTCTTCTTTCTTACTTCTTTCTTACTTCTTTCTTACTTCTTTCTTCTTTCTTTCTTACTCTTTCTTACTTCTTTCTTTCTTCTTTCTTCTTTCTTTCTTCTTTCTTACTTCTTTCGTACTTCTTTCTTACTTCTTTCTTACTTCTTTCTTACTTCTTTCTTTCTTCTTTCTTACTTCTTTCTTTCTTCCTTCTTTCTTCTTTCTTACTTCTTTCTTTCTTCTTTCTTACTACTTTCTTACATCTTTCTTTCTTCTTTCTTACTTCTTTCTTACTTTATTCTTACTTCTTTCTAACTTCTTTTTTCTTCTTTCTTATTTCTTTCTTACTTCTTTCTTACTTCTTTCTTACTTCTTTCTTTTTTTTTTCTTACTTCTTTCTTACTTCTTTCTTACTTCTTTCTTCTTTCTTTCTTCTTTCTTACTTCTTTCTTTCTTTTTTCTTCTTTCTTTCTTACTTCTTTCTTACTTCTTTCTTACTTCTTTCTTACTTCTTTCTTCCTTCTTTCTTACTTCTTTCTTACTTCTTTCTTACTTCTTTCTTACTTCTTTCTTCATTCCTTCTTACTTCTTTTTCTTTCTTCTTTCTTACTTCTTTCTTACTTTTTTCTTACTTCTTTCTTACTTCTTTCTTACTTCTTTCTTACTTCTTTCTTTCTTCTTTCTTACTTCTTTCTTACTTCTTTCTTACGTCTTTCTTTCTTCTTTCTTACTTCTTTCTTACTTCTTTCTTTCTTCTTTCTTTCTTCTTTCTTTCTTCTTTCTTACTACTTTCTTACTATTTTCTTACTTCTTTCTTACTTCTTTCTTACTTCTTTCTTACTTCTTTCTTACTTATTTCTTACTTATTTCTTACTTATTTCTTACTTATTTCTTACTACTTTCTTCTTTCTTACTTCTTTCTTACTTCTTTCTTTCTTCTTTTTTGCTTCTTTCTTACTTCTTTCTTCTTTCTTTCTTACTTCTTTCATACTTCTTTCTTACTTCTTTATTCTTTCTTTCTTACTTCTTTCTTACTTCTTTCTTACTTCTTTCTTACTTCTTTCTTTCTTTTTTCTTACTTCTTTCTTTCTTCTTTCTTACTTCTTTCTTTCTTCTTTCTTACTTCTTTCTTACTTCTTTCTTACTTCATTCTAACTTCTTTTTTCTTCTTTCTTACTTCTTTCTTACTTCTTTCTTACTTCTTTCTTCTTTCTTTCTTACTTCTTTCTTACTTCTTTCTTCTTTCTTTCTTCTTTCTTTCTTCTTTCTTACTTCTTTCTTACTTCTTTCTTACTTCTTTCTTCTTTCTTTCTTACTCTTTCTTACTTCTTTCTTTCTTCTTTCTTCTTTCTTTCTTCTTTCTTACTTCTTTCTTACTTCTTTCTTACTTCTTTCTTACTTCTTTCTTACTTCTTTCTTTCTTCTTTCTTACTTCTTTCTTTCTTCCTTCTTTCTTCTTTCTTACTTCTTTCTTTCTTCTTTCTTACTACTTTCTTACATCTTTCTTTCTTCTTTGTTACTTCTTTCTTACTTCTTTCTTACTTCTTTCTAACTTCTTTTTTCTTCTTTCTTATTTCTTTCTTACTTCTTTCTTACTTCTTTCTTACTTCTTTCTTTTTTTTTTCTTACTTCTTTCTTACTTCTTTCTTACTTCTTTCTTCTTTCTTTCTTCTTTCTTACTTCTTTCTTTCTTTTTTCTTCTTTCTTTCTTACTTCTTTCTTACTTCTTTCTTCCTTCTTTCTTACTTCTTTCTTCCTTCTTTCTTACTTCTTTCTTACTTCTTTCTTACTTCTTTCTTAATTCTGTCTTCTTTCTTTCTTCTTTCTTCTTTCTTTCTTACTTCTTTCTTACTTCTTTCTTTCTTCTTTCTTCTTTCTTTCTTCTTTCTTACTTCTTTCATACTTCTTTCTTACTTCTTTCTTTCTTCTTTCTTACTACTTTCTTACTATTTTCTTACTTCTTTCTTA
The DNA here is from genome assembly GCF_036013475.1 of Columba livia. Classification (NCBI taxonomy): domain Eukaryota; kingdom Metazoa; phylum Chordata; class Aves; order Columbiformes; family Columbidae; genus Columba; species Columba livia. The sequence goes on along the minus strand of NW_027043005.1, from coordinate 124,970 downwards.
CTTCTTTCTTACTTCTTTCTTACTTCTTTCTTACTTATTTCTTACTTATTTCTTACTTATTTCTTACTACTTTCTTCTTTCTTACTTCTTTCTTACTTCTTTCTTTCTTCTTTCTTACTTCTTTCTTACTTCTTTCTTACTTCTTTCTTACTTCTTTCTTACTTCTTTCTTTCTTCTTTCTTACTTCTTTCTTTCTTCCTTCTTTCTTCTTTCTTACTTCTTTCTTTCTTCATTCTTACTACTTTCTTACTACTTTCTTACTTCTTTCTTACTTCTTTCTTCATTCCTTCTTACTTCTTTCAAACTTCTTTCTTACTTCTTTCTTACTTCTTTCTTACTTCTTTCTAACTTCTTTCTTCTTTCTTTCTTACTTCTTTCTTACTTCTTTCTTACTTCTTTCTAACTTCTTTCTTACTTCTTTCTTACTTCTTTCTTTTTTTTTTTCTTACTTCTTTCTTACTTCTTTCTTACTTCTTTCTTCTTTCTTTCTTTCTTCTTTCTTACTTCTTTCTTTCTTGCTTCTTTCTTACTTCTTTCTTACTTCTTTCTAACTTCTTTTTTCTTCTTTCTTACTTCTTTCTTACTTCTTTCTTACTTCTTTCTTCTTTCTTTCTTACATCTTTCTTACTTCTTTCTTTCTTCTTTCTTCTTTCTTTCTTCTTTCTTACTTCTTTCATACTTCTTTCTTACTTCTTTCTTCTTTCTTTCTTACTTCTTTCTTACTTCTTTCTTTCTTCTTTCTTCTTTCTTTCTTCTTTCTTACTTCTTTCTTACTTCTTTCTTCTTTCTTTTTTACTTCTTTCTTACTTCTTTCTTACTTCTTTCTTAATTCTTTCTTACTTCTTTCTTCTTTCTTTCTTTCTTACTTCTTTCTTTCTTACTTCTTTCTTACTTCTTTCTTACTACTTTCTAACTTCTTTTTTCTTCTTTCTTACTTCTTTCTTACTTCTTTCTTACTTCTTTCTTCTTTCTTTCTTACTTCTTTCTTACTTCTTTCTTTCTTCTTTCTTCTTTCTTTCTTCTTTCTTACTTCTTTCTTACTTCTTTCTAACTTCTTTTTTCTTCTTTCTTATTTCTTTCTTACTTCTTTCTTACTTCTTTCTTACTTCTTTCCTTTTTTTTTCTTACTTCTTTCTTACTTCTTTCTTACTTCTTTCTTCTTTCTTTCTTCTTTCTTACTTCTTTCTTTCTTTTTTCTTCTTTCTTTCTTACTTCTTTCTTACTGCTTTCTTCCTTCTTTCTTACTTCTTTCTTCCTTCTTTCTTACTTCTTTCTTACTTCTTTCTTACTTCTTTCTTACTTCTTTCTTCATTCCTTCTTACTTCTTTTTCTTTCTTCTTTCTTACTTCTTTCTTACTTCTTTCTTACTTCTTTCTTACTTCTTTCTTACTTCTTTCTTACTTCTTTCTTTCTTCTTTCTTACTTCTTTCTTACTTCTTTCTTACTTCTTTCTTTCTTCTTTCTTACTTCTTTCTATCTTCCTTCTTTCTTCTTTCTTACTTCTTTCTTTCTTCTTTCTTACTACTTTCTTACTACTTTCTTACTTCTTTCTTACTTCTTTCTTACTTCTTTCTTACTTCTTTCTTACTTATTTCTTACTTATTTCTTACTTATTTCTTACTACTTTCTTCTTTCTTACTTCTTTCTTACTTCTTTCTTTCTTCTTTCTTGCTTCTTTCTTACTTCTTTCTTCTTTCTTTCTTACTTCTTTCATACTTCTTTCTTACTTCTTTATTCTTTCTTACTTCTTTCTTACTTCTTTCTTACTTCTTTCTTTATTTTTTCTTACTTCTTTCTTTCTTCTTTCTTACTTCTTTCTTTCTTCTTTCTTACTTCTTTCTTACTTCTTTCTTACTTCATTCTAACTTCTTTTTTCTTCTTTCTTACTTCTTTCTTACTTCTTTCTTACTTCTTTCTTCTTTCTTTCTTACTTCTTTCTTACTTCTTTCTTACTTCTTTCTTACTTCTTTCTTACTTCTTTCTTACTTCTTTCTTTCTTCTTTCTTACTTCTTTCTTACTTCTTTCTTACTTCTTTCTTTCTTCTTTCTTACTTCTTTCTATCTTCCTTCTTTCTTCTTTCTTACTTCTTTCTTTCTTCTTTCTTACTACTTTCTTACTTCTTTCTTACTTCTTTCTTACTTCTTTCTTACTTCTTTCTTACTTCTTTCTTACTTCTTTCTTACTTATTTCTTACTTATTTCTTACTACTTTCTTCTTTCTTACTTCTTTCTTACTTCTTTCTTTCTTCTTTCTTGCTTCTTTCTTACTTCTTTCTTCTTTCTTTCTTACTTCTTTCATACGTCTTTCTTACTACTTTATTCTTTCTTTCTTACTTCTTTCTTACTTCTTTCTTACTTCTTTCTTTCTTTTTTCTTACTTCTTTCTATCTTCTTTCTTACTTCTTTCTTTCTTCTTTATTACTTCTTTCTTACTTCTTTCTTACTTCATTCTAACTTCTTTTTCTTCTTTCTTACTTCTTTCTTACTTCTTTCTTACTTCTTTCTTCTTTCTTTCTTACTTCTTTCTTACTTCTTTCTTACTTCTTTCTTACTTCTTTCTTTCTTCTTTCTTCTTTCTTTCTTCTTTCTTACTTCTTTCTTACTTCTTTCTTACTTCTTTCTTACTTCTTTCTTACTTCTTTCTTTCTTCTTTCTTACTTCTTTCTTTCTTCCTTCTTTCTTCTTTCTTACTTCTTTCTTTCTTCTTTCTTACTACTTTCTTACATCTTTCTTTCTTCTTTCTTACTTCTTTCTTACTTCTTTCTTACTTCTTTCTAACTTCTTTTTTCTTCTTTCTTATTTCTTTCTTACTTCTTTCTTACTTCTTTCTTACTTCTTTCTTTTTTTTTTCTTACTTCTTTCTTACTTCTTTCTTACTTCTTTCTTCTTTCTTTCTTCTTTCTTACTTCTTTCTTTCTTTTTTCTTCTTTCTTTCTTACTTCTTTCTTACTTCTTTCTTCCTTCTTTCTTACTTCTTTCTTCCTTCTTTCTTACTTCTTTCTTCCTTCTTTCTTACTTCTTTCTTACTTCTTTCTTACTTCTTTCTTACTTCTGTCTTCTTTCTTTCTTCTTTCTTCTTTCTTTCTTACTTCTTTCTTACTTCTTTCTTTCTTCTTTCTTCTTTCTTTCTTCTTTCTTACTTCTTTCATACTTCTTTCTTACTTCTTTCTTTCTTCTTTCTTACTACTTTCTTACTATTTTCTTACTTCTTTCTTACTTCTTTCTTACTTCTTTCTTACTTCTTTCTTACTTATTTCTTACTTATTTCTTACTTATTTCTTACTTATTTCTTACTACTTTCTTCTTTCTTACTTCTTTCTTACTTCTTTCTTTCTTCTTTCTTGCTTCTTTCTTACTTCTTTCTTCTTTCTTTCTTACTTCTTTCATACTTCTTTCTTACTTCTTTATTCTTTCTTTCTTACTTCTTTCTTACTTCTTTCTTACTTCTTTCTTACTTCTTTCTTTCTTTTTTCTTACTTCTTTCTTTCTTCTTTCTTACTTCTTTCTTTCTTCTTTCTTACTTCTTTCTTACTTCTTTCTGACTTCATTCTAACTTCTTTTTTCTTCTTTCTTACTTCTTTCTTACTTCTTTCTTACTTCTTTCTTCTTTCTTTCTTACTTCTTTCTTACTTCTTTCTTACTTCTTTCTTACTTCTTTCTTACTTCTTTCTTACTTCTTTCTTTCTTCTTTCTTTCTTACTTCTTTCTTACTTCTTTTGTACTTCTTTCTTACTTCTTTCTTACTTCTTTCTTTCTTACTTCTTTCTTACTTCTTTCGTACTTCTTTCTTACTTCTTTCTTACTTCTTTCTTACTTCTTTCTTCACTCCTTCTTACTTCTTTCTTACTTCTTTCTTACTTCTTTCTTACTTCTTTCTTACTTCTTTCTTCTTTCTTCATTCCTTCTTACTTCTTTCTTTCTTTCTTCTTTCTTACTTCTTTCTTTCTTCTTTCTTACTTCTTTCTTACTTCTTTCTTACTTCTTTCTTACTTCTTTCTTACTTCTTTCTTTCTTCTTTCTTACTTCTTTCTTTCTTCCTTCTTTCTTCTTTCTTACTTCTTTCTTTCTTCATTCTTACTACTTTCTTACTACTTTCTTACTTCTTCCTTACTTCTTTCTTCATTCCTTCTTACTTCTTTCAAACTTCTTTCTTACTTCTTTCTTACTTCTTTCTTACTTCTTTCTAACTTCTTTCTTCTTTCTTTCTTACTTCTTTCTTACTTCTTTCTTACTTCTTTCTAACTTCTTTCTTACTTCTTTCTTACTTCTTTCTTTTTTTTTTTCTTACTTCTTTCTTACTTCTTTCTTACTTCTTTCTTCTTTCTTTCTTTCTTCTTTCTTACTTCTTTCTTTCTTGCTTCTTTCTTACTTCTTTCTTACTTCTTTCTAACTTCTTTTTTCTTCTTTCTTACTTCTTTCTTACTTCTTTCTTACTTCTTTCTTCTTTCTTTCTTACATCTTTCTTACTTCTTTCTTTCTTCTTTCTTCTTTCTTTCTTCTTTCTTACTTCTTTCATACTTCTTTCTTACTTCTTTCTTCTTTCTTTCTTACTTCTTTCTTACTTCTTTCTTTCTTCTTTCTTCTTTCTTTCTTCTTTCTTACTTATTTCTTACTTCTTTCTTCTTTCTTTTTTACTTCTTTCTTACTTCTTTCTTACTTCTTTCTTACTTCTTTCATAATTCTTTCTTACTTCTTTCTTCTTTCTTTCTTTCTTACTTCTTTCTTTCTTACTTCTTTCTTACTTCTTTCTTACTTCTTTCTAACTTCTTTTTTCTTCTTTCTTACTTCTTTCTTACTTCTTTCTTACTTCTTTCTTCTTTCTTTCTTACTTCTTTCTTACTTCTTTCTTTCTTCTTTCTTCTTTCTTTCTTCTTTCTTACTTCTTTCTTACTTCTTTCTTACTTCTTTCTTCTTTCTTTCTTACTCTTTCTTACTTCTTTCTTTCTTCTTTCTTCTTTCTTTCTTCTTTCTTACTTCTTTCTTACTTCTTTCTTACTTCTTTCTTACTTCTTTCTTACTTCTTTCTTTCTTCTTTCTTACTTCTTTCTTTCTTCCTTCTTTCTTCTTTCTTACTTCTTTCTTTCTTCTTTCTTACTACTTTCTTACATCTTTCTTTCTTCTTTCTTACTTCTTTCTTACTTCTTTCTTACTTCTTTCTAACTTCTTTTTTCTTCTTTCTTATTTCTTTCTTACTTCTTTCTTACTTCTTTCTTACTTCTTTCCTTTTTTTTCTTACTTCTTTCTTACTTCTTTCTTACTTCTTTCTTCTTTCTTTCTTCTTTCTTACTTCTTTCTTTCTTTTTTCTTCTTTCTTTCTTACTTCTTTCTTACTTCTTTCTTCCTTCTTTCTTACTTCTTTCTTCCTTCTTTCTTACTTCTTTCTTACTTCTTTCTTACTTCTTTCTTACTTCTTTCTTCATTCCTTCTTACTTCTTTTTCTTTCTTCTTTCTTACTTCTTTCTTACTTCTTTCTTACTTCTTTCTTACTTCTTTCTTACTTCTTTCTTACTTCTTTCTTTCTTCTTTCTTACTTCTTTCTTACTTCTTTCTTGCTTCTTTCTTTCTTCTTTCTTACTTCTTTCTATCTTCCTTCTTTCTTCTTTCTTACTTCTTTCTTTCTTCTTTCTTACTACTTTCTTACTACTTTCTTACTTCTTTCTTACTTCTTTCTTACTTCTTTCTTACTTCTTTCTTCTTTCTTTCTTCTTTCTTACTTCTTTCTTTCTTTTTTCTTCTTTCTTTCTTACTTCTTTCTTACTTCTTTCTTCCTTCTTTCTTACTTCTTTCTTCCTTCTTTCTTACTTCTTTCTTACTTCTTTCTTACTTCTTTCTTACTTCTTTCTTCATTCCTTCTTACTTCTTTTTCTTTCTTCTTTCTTACTTCTTTCTTACTTCTTTCTTACTTCTTTCTTACTTCTTTCTTACTTCTTTCTTACTTCTTTCTTTCTTCTTTCTTACTTCTTTCTTGCTTCTTTCTTGCTTCTTTCTTTCTTCTTTCTTACTTCTTTCTATCTTCCTTCTTTCTTCTTTCTTACTTCTTTCTTTCTTCTTTCTTACTACTTTCTTACTACTTTCTTACTTCTTTCTTACTTCTTTCTTACTTCTTTCTTACTTCTTTCTTACTTCTTTCTTACTTATTTCTTACTTATTTCTTACTACTTTCTTCTTTCTTACTTCTTTCTTACTTCTTTCTTTCTTCTTTCTTGCTTCTTTCTTACTTCTTTCTTCTTTCTTTCTTACTTCTTTCATACTTCTTTCTTACTTCTTTATTCTTTCTTACTTCTTTCTTACTTCTTTCTTACTTCTTTCTTTCTTTTTTCTTACTTCTATCTTCCTTCTTTCTTCTTTCTTACTTCTTTCTTTCTTCTTTCTTACTTCTTTCTTACTTCATTCTAACTTCTTTTTTCTTCTTTCTTACTTCTTTCTTACTTCTTTCTTACTTCTTTCTTCTTTCTTTCTTACTTCTTTCTTACTTCTTTCTTACTTCTTTCTTACTTCTTTCTTACTTCTTTCTTTCTTCTTTCTTACTTCTTTCTATCTTCCTTCTTTCTTCTTTCTTACTTCTTTCTTTCTTCTTTCTTCCTACTTTCTTACTTCTTTCTTACTTCTTTCTTACTTCTTTCTTACTTCTTTCTGACTTCTTTCTTACTTCTTTCTTACTTATTTCTTACTTATTTCTTACTACTTTCTTCTTTCTTATTTCTTTCTTACTTCTTTCTTTCTTCTTTCTTGCTTCTTTCTTACTTCTTTCTTCTTTCTTTCTTACTTCTTTCATACGTCTTTCTTACTTCTTTATTCTTTCTTTCTTACTTCTTTCTTACTTCTTTCTTACTTCTTTCTTTCTTTTTTCTTACTTCTTTCTATCTTCTTTCTTACTTCTTTCTTTCTTCTTTCTTACTTCTTTCTTACTTCTTTCTTACTTCATTCTAACTTCTTTTTTCTTCTTTCTTACTTCTTTCTTACTTCTTTCTTACTTCTTTCTTCTTTCTTTCTTACTTCTTTCTTACTTCTTTCTTACTTCTTTCTTACTTCTTTCTTATTTCTTTCTTACTTCTTTCTTCTTTCTTACTTCTTTCTTACTTCTTTCTAACTTCTTTCTTTCTTCTTTCTTTCTTACTTCCTTCTTACTTCTTTCGTACTTCTTTCTTACTTCTTTCTTACTTCTTTCTTTCTTACTTCTTTCTTACTTCTTTCGTACTTCTTTCTTACTTCTTTCTTCACTCCTTCTTACTTCTTTCTTACTTCTTTCTTACTTCTTTCTTACTTCTTTCTTACTTCTTTCTTCTTTCTTCATTCCTTCTTACTTCTTTCTTTCTTTCTTCTTTCTTACTTCTTTCTTTCTTCTTTCTTACTTCTTTCTTACTTCTTTCTTCACTCCTTCTTACTTCTTTCTTACTTCTTTCTTACTTCTTTCTTACTTCTTTCTTCATTCCTTCTTACTTCTTTCAAACTTCTTTCTTACTTCTTTCTTACTTCTTTCTTAATTCTTTCTTACTTCTTTCTTTCTTTCTTCTTTCTTACTTCTTTCTTTCTTACTTCTTTCTTACTTCTTTCTTACTTCTTTCTAACTTCTTTTTTCTTCTTTCTTACTTCTTTCTTACTTCTTTCTTACTTCTTTCTTCTTTCTTTCTTACTTCTTTCTTTCTTCTTTCTTCTTTCTTTCTTCTTTCTTACTTCTTTCTCACTTCTTTCTTACTTCTTTCTTCTTTCTTTCTTACTTCTTTCTTACTTCTTTCTTTCTTCTGTCTTCTTTCTTTCTTCTTTCTTACTTCTTTCTTACTTCTTTCTTCTTTCTTTTTTACTTCTTTCTTACTTCTTTCTTACTTCTTTCTTACTTCTTTCTTAATTCTTTCTTACTTCTTTCTTCTTTCTTTCTTTCTTCTTTCTTACTTCTTTCTTTCTTACTTCTTTCTTACTTCTTTCTTACTTCTTTCTAACTTCTTTTTTCTTCTTTCTTACTTCTTTCTTACTTCTTTCTTACTTCTTTCTTCTTTCTTTCTTACTTCTTTCTTACTTCTTTCTTTCTTCTTTCTTCTTTCTTTCTTCTTTCTTACTTCTTTCTTACTTCTTTCTTACTTCTTTCTTCTTTCTCTCTTACTCTTTCTTACTTCTTTCTTTCTTCTTTCTTCTTTCTTTCTTCTTTCTTACTTCTTTCTTACTTCTTTCTTACTTCTTTCTTACTTCTTTCTTACTTCTTTCTTTCTTCTTTCTTACTTCTTTCTTTCTTCCTTCTTTCTTCTTCCTTACTTCTTTCTTTCTTCTTTCTTACTACTTTCTTACATCTTTCTTTCTTCTTTCTTACTTCTTTCTTACTTCTTTCTTACTTCTTTCTAACTTCTTTTTTCTTCTTTCTTATTTCTTTCTTACTTCTTTCTTACTTCTTTCTTACTTCTTTCTTTTTTTTTTCTTACTTCTTTCTTACTTCTTTCTTACTTCTTTCTTCTTTCTTTCTTCTTTCTTACTTCTTTCTTTCTTTTTTCTTCTTTCTTTCTTACTTCTTTCTTACTTCTTTCTTACTTCTTTCTTACTTCTTTCTTCCTTCTTTCTTACTTCTTTCTTAATTCTTTCTTACTTCTTTCTTACTTCTTTCTTCATTCCTTCTTACTTCTTTTTCTTTCTTCTTTCTTACTTCTTTCTTACTTCTTTCTTACTTCTTTCTTTCTTTTTTCTTACTTCTTTCTTTCTTCTTTCTTACTTCTTTCTTTCTTCTTTCTTACTTCTTTCTTACTTCTTTCTTACTTCATTCTAACTTCTTTTTTCTTCTTTCTTACTTCTTTCTTACTTCTTTCTTACTTCTTTCTTCTTTCTTTCTTACTTCTTTCTTACTTCTTTCTTACTTCTTTCTTACTTCTTTCTTACTTCTTTCTTACTTCTTTCTTTCTTCTTTCTTTCTTACTTCTTTCTTACTTCTTTTGTACTTCTTTCTTACTTCTTTCTTACTTCTTTCTTTCTTACTTCTTTTTACTTCTTTCGTACTTCTTTCTTACTTCTTTCTTACTTCTTTCTTACTTCTTTCTTCACTCCTTCTTACTTCTTTCTTACTTCTTTCTTACTTCTTTCTTACTTCTTTCTTCTTTCTTCATTCCTTCTTACTTCTTTCTTTCTTTCTTCTTTCTTACTTCTTTCTTTCTTCTTTCTTACTTCTTTCTTACTTCTTTCTTACTTCTTTCTTACTTCTTTCTTACTTCTTTCTTTCTTCTTTCTTTCTTACTTCTTTCTTACTTCTTTTGTACTTCTTTCTTACTTCTTTCTTACTTCTTTCTTTCTTACTTCTTTTTACTTCTTTCGTACTTCTTTCTTACTTCTTTCTTACTTCTTTCTTCACTCCTTCTTACTTCTTTCTTACTTCTTTCTTACTTCTTTCTTACTTCTTTCTTACTTCTTTCTTCTTTCTTCATTCCTTCTTACTTCTTTCTTTCTTTCTTCTTTATTACTTCTTTCTTACTTCTTTCTTACTTCTTTCTTACTTCTTTCTTACTTCTTTCTTTCTTCTTTCTTACTTCTTTCTTTCTTCCTTCTTTCTTCTTTCTTACTTCTTTCTTTCTTCATTCTTACTACTTTCTTACTACTTTCTTACTTCTTTCTTACTTCTTTCTTCATTCCTTCTTACTTCTTTCAAACTTCTTTCTTACTTCTTTCTTACTTCTTTCTTACTTCTTTCTAACTTCTTTCTTCTTTCTTTCTTACTTCTTTCTTACTTCTTTCTTACTTCTTTCTAACTTCTTTCTTACTTCTTTCTTACTTCTTTCTTTCTTACTTCTTTCTTACTTCTTTCTTACTTCTTTCTTACTTCTTTCTTCACTCCTTCTTACTTCTTTCTTACTTCTTTCTTACTTCTTTCTTACTTCTTTCTTACTTCTTTCTTCATTCCTTTTACTTCTTTCAAACTTCTTTCTTACTTCTTTCTTACTTCTTTCTTACTTCTTTCTTAATTCTTTCTTACTTCTTTCTTCTTTCTTTCTTTCTTCTTTCTTACTTCTTTCTTTCTTGCTTCTTTCTTACTTCTTTCTTACTTCTTTCTAACTTCTTTTTTCTTCTTTCTTACTTCTTTCTTACTTCTTTCTTACTTCTTTCTTCTTTCTTTCTTACATCTTTCTTACTTCTTTCTTTCTTCTTTCTTCTTTCTTTCTTCTTTCTTACTTCTTTCATACTTCTTTCTTACTTCTTTCTTCTTTCTTTCTTAATTCTTTCTTACTTCTTTCTTTCTTCTTTCTTCTTTCTTTCTTCTTTCTTACTTCTTTCTTACTTCTTTCTTCTTTCTTTTTTACTTCTTTCTTACTTCTTTCTTACTTCTTTCTTAATTCTTTCTTACTTCTTTCTTCTTTCTTTCTTTCTTACTTCTTTCTTTCTTACTTCTTTCTTACTTCTTTCTTACTTCTTTCTAACTTCTTTTTTCTTCTTTCTTACTTCTTTCTTACTTCTTTCTTACTTCTTTCTTCTTTCTTTCTTACTTCTTTCTTACTTCTTTCTTTCTTCTTTCTTCTTTCTTTCTTCTTTCTTACTTCTTTCTTACTTCTTTCTTACTTCTTTCTTCTTTCTTTCTTACTTCTTTCTTACTTCTTTCTTTCTTCTTTCTTCTTTCTTTCTTCTTTCTTACTTCTTTCTCACTTCTTTCTTACTTCTTTCTTCTTTCTTTCTTACTTCTTTCTTACTTCTTTCTTTCTTCTGTCTTCTTTCTTTCTTCTTTCTTCTTTCTTTCTTACTTCTTTCTTACTTCTTTCTTTCTTCTTTCTTCTTTCTTTCTTCTTTCTTACTTCTTTCATACTTCTTTCTTACTTCTTTCTTCTTTCTATCTTACTTCTTTCTTACTTCTTTCTTTCTTCTTTCTTCTTTCTTTCTTCTTTCTTACTTCTTTCTTACTTCTTTCTTCTTTTTTTTACTTATTTCTTACTTCTTTCTTACTTCTTTATACTTCTTTCTTAATTCTTTCTTACTTCTTTCTTCTTTCTTTCTTTCTTCTTTCTTACTTCTTTCTTTCTTACTTCTTTCTTACTTCTTTCTTACTTCTTTCTAACTTCTTTTTCCTTCTTTCTTACTTCTTTCTTACTTCTTTCTTACTTCTTTCTTCTTTCTTTCTTACTTCTTTCTTACTTCTTTCTTTCTTCTTTCTTCTTTCTTTCTTCTTTCTTACTTCTTTCTTACTTCTTTCTTACTTCTTTCTTCTTTCTTTCTTACTCTTTCTTACTTCTTTCTTTCTTCTTTCTTCTTTCTTTCTTCTTTCTTACTTCTTTCTTACTTCTTTCTTACTTCTTTCTTACTTCTTTCTTACTTCTTTCTTTCTTCTTTCTTACTTCTTTCTTTCTTCCTTCTTTCTTCTTTCTTACTTCTTTCTTTCTTCTTTCTTACTACTTTCTTACATCTTTCTTTCTTCTTTCTTACTTCTTTCTTACTTCTTTCTTACTTCTTTCTAACTTCTTTTTTCTTCTTTCTTATTTCTTTCTTACTTCTTTCTTACTTCTTTCTTACTTCTTTCTTTTTTTTTTCTTACTTCTTTCTTACTTCTTTCTTACTTCTTTCTTCTTTCTTTCTTCTTTCTTACTTCTTTCTTTCTTTTTTCTTCTTTCTTTCTTACTTCTTTCTTACTTCTTTCTTCCTTCTTTCTTACTTCTTTCTTCTTTCTTTCTTACTTCTTTCTTACTTCTTTCTTACTTCTTTCTTACTTCTTTCTTCATTCCTTCTTACTTCTTTTTCTTTCTTCTTTCTTACTTCTTTCTTACTTCTTTCTTACTTCTTTCTTACTTCTTTCTTACTTCTTTCTTACTTCTTTCTTACTTCTTTCTTTCTTATTTCTTACTTCTTTCTTTCTTCTTTCTTACTACTTTCTTACTACTTTCTTACTTCTTTCTTACTTCTTTCTTACTTCTTTCTTACTTCTTTCTTACTTCTTTCTTACTTATTTCTTACTTATTTCTTACTACTTTCTTCTTTCTTACTTCTTTCTTACTTCTTTCTTTCTTCTTTCTTGCTTCTTTCTTACTTCTTTCTTCTTTCTTTCTTACTTCTTTCATACTTCTTTCTTACTTCTTTATTCTTTCTTACTTCTTTCTTACTTCTTTCTTACTTCTTTCTTTCTTTTTTCTTACTTCTTTCTTTCTTCTTTCTTACTTCTTTCTTTCTTCTTTCTTACTTCTTTCTTACTTCTTTCTTACTTCATTCTAACTTCTTTTTTCTTCTTTCTTACTTCTTTCTTACTTCTTTCTTACTTCTTTCTTCTTTCTTTCTTACTTCTTTCTTACTTCTTTCTTACTTCTTTCTTACTTCTTTCTTACTTCTTTCTTACTTCTTTCTTTCTTCTTTCTTACTTCTTTCTTACTTCTTTCTTACTTCTTTCTTTCTTCTTTCTTACTTCTTTCTATCTTCCTTCTTTCTTCTTTCTTACCTCTTTCTTTCTTCTTTCTTACTACTTTCTTACTTCTTTCTTACTTCTTTCTTACTTCTTTCTTACTTCTTTCTTACTTCTTTCTTACTTCTTTCTTACTTATTTCTTACTTATTTCTTACTACTTTCTTCTTTCTTACTTCTTTCTTACTTCTTTCTTTCTTCTTTCTTGCTTCTTTCTTACTTCTTTCTTCTTTCTTTCTTACTTCTTTCATACTTCTTTCTTACTTCTTTATTCTTTCTTTCTTACTTCTTTCTTACTTCTTTCTTACTTCTTTCTTTCTTTTTTCTTACTTCTTTCTATCTTCTTTCTTACTTCTTTCTTTCTTCTTTCTTACTTCTTTCTTACTTCTTTCTTACTTCATTCTAACTTCTTTTTTCTTCTTTCTTACTTCTTTCTTACTTCTTTCTTACTTCTTTCTTCTTTCTTTCTTACTTCTTTCTTACTTCTTTCTTACTTCTTTCTTACTTCTTTCTTACTTCTTTCTTACTTCTTTCTTCTTTCTTACTTCTTTCTTACTTCTTTCTAACTTCTTTCTTTCTTCTTTCTTTCTTACTTCCTTCTTACTTCTTTCGTACTTCTTTCTTACTTCTTTCTTACTTCTTTCTTTCTTATTTCTTTCTTACTTCTTTCGTACTTCTTTCTTACTTCTTTCTTCACTCCTTCTTACTTCTTTCTTACTTCTTTCTTACTTCTTTCTTACTTCTTTCTTACTTCTTTCTTCTTTCTTCATTCCTTCTTACTTCTTTCTTTCTTTCTTCTTTCTTACTTCTTTCTTTCTTCTTTCTTACTTCTTTCTTACTTCTTTCTTACTTCTTTCTTAATTCTTTCTTACTTCTTTCTTCTTTCTTTCTTTCTTCTTTCTTACTTCTTTCTTTCTTACTTCTTTCTTACTTCTTTCTTACTTCTTTCTAACTTCTTTTTTCTTCTTTCTTACTTCTTTCTTACTTCTTTCTTACTTCTTTCTTCTTTCTTTCTTACTTCTTTCTTACTTCTTTCTTTCTTCTTTCTTCTTTCTTTCTTCTTTCTTACTTCTTTCTCACTTCTTTCTTACTTCTTTCTTCTTTCTTTCTTACTTCTTTCTTACTTCTTTCTTTCTTCTGTCTTCTTTCTTTCTTCTTTCTTACTTCTTTCATACTTCTTTCTTACTTCTTTCTTCTTTCTTTCTTACTTCTTTCTTACTTCTTTCTTTCTACTTTCTTCTTTCTTTCTTCTTTCTTACTTCTTTCTTACTTCTTTCTTCTTTCTTTTTTACTTCTTTCTTACTTCTTTCTTACTTCTTTCTTACTTCTTTCTTAATTCTTTCTTACTTCTTTCTTCTTTCTTTCTTTCTTCTTTCTTACTTCTTTCTTTCTTACTTCTTTCTTACTTCTTTCTTACTTCTTTCTAACTTCTTTTTTCTTCTTTCTTACTTCTTTCTTACTTCTTTCTTACTTCTTTCTTCTTTCTTTCTTACTCTTTCTTACTTCTTTCTTTCTTCTTTCTTCTTTCTTTCTTCTTTCTTACTTCTTTCTTACTTCTTTCTTACTTCTTTCTTACTTCTTTCTTACTTCTTTCTTTCTTCTTTCTTACTTCTTTCTTTCTTCCTTCTTTCTTCTTCCTTACTTCTTTCTTTCTTCTTTCTTACTACTTTCTTACATCTTTCTTTCTTCTTTCTTACTTCTTTCTTACTTCTTTCTAACTTCTTTTTTCTTCTTTCTTATTTCTTTCTTACTTCTTTCTTACTTCTTTCTTACTTCTTTCTTTTTTTTTTCTTACTTCTTTCTTACTTCTTTCTTACTTCTTTCTTCTTTCTTTCTTCTTTCTTACTTCTTTCTTTCTTTTTTCTTCTTTCTTTCTTACTTCTTTCTTACTTCTTTCTTACTTCTTTCTTACTTCTTTCTTCCTTCTTTCTTACTTCTTTCTTAATTCTTTCTTACTTCTTTCTTACTTCTTTCTTCATTCCTTCTTACTTCTTTTTCTTTCTTCTTTCTTACTTCTTTCTTACTTCTTTCTTACTTCTTTCTTACTTCTTTCTTACTTCTTTCTTACTTCTTTCTTTCTTCTTTCTTACTTCTTTCTTACTTCTTTCTTACTTCTTTCTTTCTTCTTTCTTACTTCTTTCTATCTTCCTTCTTTCTTCTTTCTTACTTCTTTCTTTCTTCTTTCTTACTACTTTCTTACTACTTTCTTACTTCTTTCTTAATTCTTTCTTACTTCTTTTTTACTTCTTTCTTACTTCTTTCTTACTTCTTTCTTACTTCTTTCTTACTTCTTTCTTACTTATTTCTTACTAATTTCTTCTTTCTTACTTCTTTCTTCTTTCTTTCTTCTTTCTTGCTTCTTTCTTACTTCTTTCTTCTTTCTTTCTTACTTCTTTCATACTTCTTTCTTACTTCTTTATTCTTTCTTTCTTACTTCTTTCTTACTTCTTTCTTCACTCCTTCTTACTTCTTTCTTACTTCTTTCTTACTTCTTTCTTACTTCTTTCTTACTTCTTTCTTACTTCTTTCTTACTTCTTTCTTACTTCATTCTAACTTCTTTTTTCTTCTTTCTTACTTCTTTCTTACTTCTTTCTTACTTCTTTCTTCTTTCTTTCTTACTTCTTTCTTACTTCTTTCTTACTTCTTTCTTACTTCTTTCTTACTTCTTTCTTCTTTCTTACTTCTTTCTTACTTCTTTCTAACTTCTTTCTTTCTTCTTTCTTTCTTACTTCTTTCTTACTTGTTTCTTACTTCTTTCTTACTTCTTTCTTTTTTCTTACTTCTTTCTTACTTCTTTCTAACTTCTTTCTTTCTTCTTTCTTTCTTACTTCTTTCTTACTTCTTTCTTACTTCTTTCTTCACTCCTTCTTACTTCTTTCTTACTTCTTTCTTACTTCTTTCTTACTTCTTTCTTCTTTCTTCATTCCTTCTTACTTCTTTCTTTCTTTCTTCTTTCTTACTTCTTACTTTCTTCTTTCTTACTTCTTTCTTACTTCTTTCTTACTTCTTTCTTACTTCTTTCTTTCTTCTTTCTTACTTCTTTCTTTCTTCCTTCTTTCTTCTTTCTTACTTCTTTCTTTCTTCATTCTTACTACTTTCTTACTACTTTCTTACTTCTTTCTTACTTCTTTCTTACTTCTTACTTCTTTCTTACTTCTTTCTTACTTCTTTCTTCTTTCTTACTTCTTTCTTACTTCTTTCTAACTTCTTTCTTTCTTCTTTCTTACTTCTTTCTTACTTCTTTCTTACTTCTTTCTAACTTCTTTCTTACTTCTTTCTTACTTCTTTCTTTCTTACTGCTTTCTTACTTCTTTCTTACTTCTTTCTTACTTCTTTCTTCACTCCTTCTTACTTCTTTCTTACTTCTTTCTTACTTCTTTCTTACTTCTTTCTTCATTCCTTCTTACTTCTTTCAAACTTCTTTCTTACTTCTTTCTTACTTCTTTCTTAATTCTTTCTTACTTCTTTCTTCTTTCTTTCTTTCTTCTTTCTTACTTCTTTCTTTCTTACTTCTTTCTTACTTCTTTCTTACTTCTTTCTAACTTCTTTTTTCTTCTTTCTTACTTCTTTCTTACTTCTTTCTTACTTCTTTCTTAATTCTTTCTAACTTCTTTCTTACTTCTTTCTTTCTTCTTTCTTCTTTCTTTCTTCTTTCTTACTTCTTTCTTACTTCTTTCTTACTTCTTTCTTCTTTCTTACTTCTTTCTAACTTCTTTCTTACTTCTTTCTTCTTTCTTACTTCTTTCTTACTTCTTTCTAACTTCTTTCTTTCTTCTTTCTTTCTTACTTCTTTCTTACTTCTTTCGTACTTCTTTCTTACTTCTTTCTTACTTCTTTCTTACTTCTTTCTTACTTCTTTCTTCACTCCTTCTTACTTCTTTCTTACTTCTTTCTTACTTCTTTCTTACTTCTTTCTTACTTCTTTCTTCTTTCTTCATTCCTTCTTACTTCTTTCTTTCTTTCTTCTTTCTTACTTCTTTCTTTCTTCTTTCTTACTTCTTTCTTACTTCTTTCTTACTTCTTTCTTACTTCTTTCTTACTTCTTTCTTTCTTCTTTCTTACTTCTTTCTTTCTTCCTTCTTTCTTCTTTCTTACTTCTTTCTTTCTTCATTCTTACTACTTTCTTACTACTTTCTTACTTCTTTCTTACTTCTTTCTTACTTCTTTCTTACTTCTTTCTTACTTCTTTCTTACTTCTTTCTTACTTCTTTCTTACTTCTTTCTTCTTTCTTACTTCTTTCTTACTTCTTTCTTACTTCTTTCTAACTTCTTTCTTACTTCTTTCTTTCTTCTTTCTTTCTTACTTCTTTCTTACTTCTTTCTTACTTCTTTCTTTCTTCTTTCTTACTTCTTTCTATCTTCCTTCTTTCTTCTTTCTTACTTCTTCCTTTCTTCTTTCTTACTACTTTCTTACTACTTTCTTACTTCTTTCTTACTTCTTTCTTACTTCTTTCTTACTTCTTTCTTACTTCTTTCTTACTTATTTCTTACTTATTTCTTACTACTTTCTTCTTTCTTACTTCTTTCTTACTTCTTTCTTTCTTCTTTCTTGCTTCTTTCTTCTTTCTTCTTTCTTTCTTACTTCTTTCATACTTCTTTATACTTCTTTATTCTTTCTTTCTTACTTCTTTCTTACTTCTTTCTTACTTCTTTCTTTCTTTTTTCTTACTTCTTTCTTTCTTCTTTCTTACTTCTTTCTTTCTTCTTTCTTACTTCTTTCTTACTTCTATCTTACTTCATTCTAACTTCTTTTTTCTTCTTTCTTACTTCTTTCTTTCTTCTTTCTTACTTCTTTCTTCTTTCTTTCTTACTTCTTTCTTACTTCTTTCTTACTTCCTTCTTACTTCTTTCTTACTTCTTTCTTACTTCTTTCTTCTTTCTTACTTCTTTCTTACTTCTTTCTAACTTCTTTCTTTCTTCTTTCTTTCTTACTTCTTTCTTACTTCTTTCGTACTTCTTTCTTACTTCTTTCTTACTTCTTTCTTTCTTACTTCTTTCTTACTTCTTTCGTACTTCTTTCTTACTTCTTTCTTACTTCTTTCTTACTTCTTTCTTCACTCCTTCTTACTTCTTTCTTACTTCTTTCTTACTTCTTTCTTACTTCTTCTTTCTTCATTCCTTCTTACTTCTTTCTTTCTTTCTTCTTTCTTACTTCTTTCTTTCTTCTTTCTTACTTCTTTCTTACTTCTTTCTTACTTCTTTCTTACTTCTTTCTTACTTCTTTCTTTCTTCTTTCTTACTTCTTTCTTTCTTCCTTCTTTCTTCTTTCTTACTTCTTTCTTTCTTCATTCTTACTACTTTCTTACTACTTTCTTACTTCTTTCTTACTTCTTTCTTACTTCTTTCTTACTTCTTTCTTACTTCTTTCTTCTTTCTTACTTCCTTCTTACTTCTTTCTAACTTCTTTCTTTCTTCTTTCTTACTTTTTTCTTACTTCTTTCTTACTTCTTTCTAACTTCTTTCTTACTTCTTTCTTACTTCTTTCTTTCTTACTTCTTTCTTACTTCTTTCTTACTTCTTTCTTACTTCTTTCTTCACTCCTTCTTAGTTCTTTCTTACTTCTTTCTTACTTCTTTCTTACTTCTTTCTTCATTCCTTCTTACTTCTTTCAAACTTCTTTCTTACTTCTTTCTTACTTCTTTCTTACTTCTTTCTTAATTCTTTCTTACTTCTTTCTTCTTTCTTTCTTCCTTCTTTCTTACTTCTTTCTTACTTCTTTCTTACTTCTTTCTTACTTCTTTCTTCATTCCTTCTTACTTCTTTTTCTTTTTTCTTTCTTACTTCTTTCTATCTTCCTTCTTTCTTCTTTCTTACTGCTTTCTTTCTTCTTTCTTACTACTTTCTTACTACTTTCTTACTTCTTTCTTACTTCTTTCTTACTTCTTTCTTACTTCTTTCTTACTTCTTTCTTACTTCTTTCTTCTTTCTTACTTCTTTCTTACTTCTTTCTAACTTCTTTCTTTCTTCTTTCTTTCTTACTTCTTTCTTACTTCTTTCGTACTTCTATCTTACTTCTTTCTTACTTCTTTCTTTCTTACTTCTTTCTTACTTCTTTCGTACTTCTTTCTTACTTCTTTCTTACTTCTTTCTTACTTCTTTCTTCACTCCTTCTTACTTCTTTCTTACTTCTTTCTTACTTCTTTCTTCTTTCTTCATTCCTTCTTACTTCTTTCTTTCTTTCTTCTTTCTTACTTCTTTCAAACTTCTTTCTTACTTCTTTCTTACTTCTTTCTTACTTCTTTCTTAATTCTTTCTTACTTCTTTCTTCTTTCTTTCTTTCTTCTTTCTTACTTCTTTCTTTCTTACTTCTTTCTTACTTCTTTCTTACTTCTTTCTAACTTCTTTTTTCTTCTTTCTTACTTCTTTCTTACTTCTTTCTTACTTCTTTCTTCTTTCTTTCTTACTTCTTTCTTACTTCTTTCTTTCTTCTTTCTTCTTTCTTTCTTCTTTCTTACTTCTTTCATACTTCTTTCTTACTTCTTTCTTCTTTCTTTCTTACTTCTTTCTTACTTCTTTCTTTCTTTTTTCTTCTTTCTTTCTTACTTCTTTCTTACTTCTTTCTTACTTCTTTCTTACTTCTTTCTTCCTTCTTTCTTACTTCTTTCTTACTTCTTTCTTACTTCTTTCTTACTTCTTTCTTCATTCGTTCTTACTTCTTTTTCTTTCTTCTTTCTTTCTTCCTTCTTTCTTCTTCCTTACTTCTTTCTTTCTTCTTTCTTACTACTTTCTTACATCTTTCTTTCTTCTTTCTTACTTCTTTCTTACTTCTTTCTAACTTCTTTTTTCTTCTTTCTTATTTCTTTCTTACTTCTTTCTTACTTCTTTCTTACTTCTTTCTTTTTTTTTTCTTACTTCTTTCTTACTTCTTTCTTACTTCTTTCTTCTTTCTTTCTTCTTTCTTACTTCTTTCTTTCTTTTTTCTTCTTTCTTTCTTACTTCTTTCTTACTTCTTTCTTACTTCTTTCTTACTTCTTTCTTCCTTCTTTCTTACTTCTTTCTTAATTCTTTCTTACTTCTTTCTTACTTCTTTCTTCATTCCTTCTTACTTCTTTTTCTTTCTTCTTTCTTACTTCTTTCTTACTTCTTTCTTACTTCTTTCTTACTTCTTTCTTACTTCTTTCTTACTTCTTTCTTTCTTCTTTCTTACTTCTTTCTTACTTCTTTCTTACTTCTTTCTTTCTTCTTTCTTACTTCTTTCTATCTTCCTTCTTTCTTCTTTCTTACTTCTTTCTTTCTTCTTTCTTACTACTTTCTTACTACTTTCTTACTTCTTTCTTAATTCTTTCTTACTTCTTTTTTACTTCTTTCTTACTTCTTTCTTACTTCTTTCTTACTTCTTTCTTACTTCTTTCTTACTTATTTCTTACTAATTTCTTCTTTCTTACTTCTTTCTTCTTTCTTTCTTCTTTCTTGCTTCTTTCTTACTTCTTTCTTCTTTCTTTCTTACTTCTTTCATACTTCTTTCTTACTTCTTTATTCTTTCTTTCTTACTTCTTTCTTACTTCTTTCTTCACTCCTTCTTACTTCTTTCTTACTTCTTTCTTACTTCTTTCTTACTTCTTTCTTACTTCTTTCTTACTTCTTTCTTACTTCTTTCTTACTTCATTCTAACTTCTTTTTTCTTCTTTCTTACTTCTTTCTTACTTCTTTCTTACTTCTTTCTTCTTTCTTTCTTACTTCTTTCTTACTTCTTTCTTACTTCTTTCTTACTTCTTTCTTACTTCTTTCTTCTTTCTTACTTCTTTCTTACTTCTTTCTAACTTCTTTCTTTCTTCTTTCTTTCTTACTTCTTTCTTACTTGTTTCTTACTTCTTTCTTACTTCTTTCTTTTTTCTTACTTCTTTCTTACTTCTTTCTAACTTCTTTCTTTCTTCTTTCTTTCTTACTTCTTTCTTACTTCTTTCTTACTTCTTTCTTCACTCCTTCTTACTTCTTTCTTACTTCTTTCTTACTTCTTTCTTACTTCTTTCTTCTTTCTTCATTCCTTCTTACTTCTTTCTTTCTTTCTTCTTTCTTACTTCTTACTTTCTTCTTTCTTACTTCTTTCTTACTTCTTTCTTACTTCTTTCTTACTTCTTTCTTTCTTCCTTCTTTCTTCTTTCTTACTTCTTTCTTTCTTCATTCTTACTACTTTCTTACTACTTTCTTACTTCTTTCTTACTTCTTTCTTACTTCTTACTTCTTTCTTACTTCTTTCTTACTTCTTTCTTCTTTCTTACTTCTTTCTTACTTCTTTCTAACTTCTTTCTTTCTTCTTTCTTACTTCTTTCTTACTTCTTTCTTACTTCTTTCTAACTTCTTTCTTACTTCTTTCTTACTTCTTTCTTTCTTACTGCTTTCTTACTTCTTTCTTACTTCTTTCTTACTTCTTTCTTCACTCCTTCTTACTTCTTTCTTACTTCTTTCTTACTTCTTTCTTACTTCTTTCTTCATTCCTTCTTACTTCTTTCAAACTTCTTTCTTACTTCTTTCTTACTTCTTTCTTAATTCTTTCTTACTTCTTTCTTCTTTCTTTCTTTCTTCTTTCTTACTTCTTTCTTTCTTACTTCTTTCTTACTTCTTTCTTACTTCTTTCTAACTTCTTTTTTCTTCTTTCTTACTTCTTTCTTACTTCTTTCTTACTTCTTTCTTAATTCTTTCTAACTTCTTTCTTACTTCTTTCTTTCTTCTTTCTTCTTTCTTTCTTCTTTCTTACTTCTTTCTTACTTCTTTCTTACTTCTTTCTTCTTTCTTACTTCTTTCTAACTTCTTTCTTACTTCTTTCTTCTTTCTTACTTCTTTCTTACTTCTTTCTAACTTCTTTCTTTCTTCTTTCTTTCTTACTTCTTTCTTACTTCTTTCGTACTTCTTTCTTACTTCTTTCTTACTTCTTTCTTACTTCTTTCTTACTTCTTTCTTCACTCCTTCTTACTTCTTTCTTACTTCTTTCTTACTTCTTTCTTACTTCTTTCTTACTTCTTTCTTCTTTCTTCATTCCTTCTTACTTCTTTCTTTCTTTCTTCTTTCTTACTTCTTTCTTTCTTCTTTCTTACTTCTTTCTTACTTCTTTCTTACTTCTTTCTTACTTCTTTCTTACTTCTTTCTTTCTTCTTTCTTACTTCTTTCTTTCTTCCTTCTTTCTTCTTTCTTACTTCTTTCTTTCTTCATTCTTACTACTTTCTTACTACTTTCTTACTTCTTTCTTACTTCTTTCTTACTTCTTTCTTACTTCTTTCTTACTTCTTTCTTACTTCTTTCTTACTTCTTTCTTACTTCTTTCTTCTTTCTTACTTCTTTCTTACTTCTTTCTTACTTCTTTCTAACTTCTTTCTTACTTCTTTCTTTCTTCTTTCTTTCTTACTTCTTTCTTACTTCTTTCTTACTTCTTTCTTTCTTCTTTCTTACTTCTTTCTATCTTCCTTCTTTCTTCTTTCTTACTTCTTCCTTTCTTCTTTCTTACTACTTTCTTACTACTTTCTTACTTCTTTCTTACTTCTTTCTTACTTCTTTCTTACTTCTTTCTTACTTCTTTCTTACTTATTTCTTACTTATTTCTTACTACTTTCTTCTTTCTTACTTCTTTCTTACTTCTTTCTTTCTTCTTTCTTGCTTCTTTCTTCTTTCTTCTTTCTTTCTTACTTCTTTCATACTTCTTTATACTTCTTTATTCTTTCTTTCTTACTTCTTTCTTACTTCTTTCTTACTTCTTTCTTTCTTTTTTCTTACTTCTTTCTTTCTTCTTTCTTACTTCTTTCTTTCTTCTTTCTTACTTCTTTCTTACTTCTATCTTACTTCATTCTAACTTCTTTTTTCTTCTTTCTTACTTCTTTCTTTCTTCTTTCTTACTTCTTTCTTCTTTCTTTCTTACTTCTTTCTTACTTCTTTCTTACTTCCTTCTTACTTCTTTCTTACTTCTTTCTTACTTCTTTCTTCTTTCTTACTTCTTTCTTACTTCTTTCTAACTTCTTTCTTTCTTCTTTCTTTCTTACTTCTTTCTTACTTCTTTCGTACTTCTTTCTTACTTCTTTCTTACTTCTTTCTTTCTTACTTCTTTCTTACTTCTTTCGTACTTCTTTCTTACTTCTTTCTTACTTCTTTCTTACTTCTTTCTTCACTCCTTCTTACTTCTTTCTTACTTCTTTCTTACTTCTTTCTTACTTCTTCTTTCTTCATTCCTTCTTACTTCTTTCTTTCTTTCTTCTTTCTTACTTCTTTCTTTCTTCTTTCTTACTTCTTTCTTACTTCTTTCTTACTTCTTTCTTACTTCTTTCTTACTTCTTTCTTTCTTCTTTCTTACTTCTTTCTTTCTTCCTTCTTTCTTCTTTCTTACTTCTTTCTTTCTTCATTCTTACTACTTTCTTACTACTTTCTTACTTCTTTCTTACTTCTTTCTTACTTCTTTCTTACTTCTTTCTTACTTCTTTCTTCTTTCTTACTTCCTTCTTACTTCTTTCTAACTTCTTTCTTTCTTCTTTCTTACTTTTTTCTTACTTCTTTCTTACTTCTTTCTAACTTCTTTCTTACTTCTTTCTTACTTCTTTCTTTCTTACTTCTTTCTTACTTCTTTCTTACTTCTTTCTTACTTCTTTCTTCACTCCTTCTTAGTTCTTTCTTACTTCTTTCTTACTTCTTTCTTACTTCTTTCTTCATTCCTTCTTACTTCTTTCAAACTTCTTTCTTACTTCTTTCTTACTTCTTTCTTACTTCTTTCTTAATTCTTTCTTACTTCTTTCTTCTTTCTTTCTTCCTTCTTTCTTACTTCTTTCTTACTTCTTTCTTACTTCTTTCTTACTTCTTTCTTCATTCCTTCTTACTTCTTTTTCTTTTTTCTTTCTTACTTCTTTCTATCTTCCTTCTTTCTTCTTTCTTACTGCTTTCTTTCTTCTTTCTTACTACTTTCTTACTACTTTCTTACTTCTTTCTTACTTCTTTCTTACTTCTTTCTTACTTCTTTCTTACTTCTTTCTTACTTCTTTCTTCTTTCTTACTTCTTTCTTACTTCTTTCTAACTTCTTTCTTTCTTCTTTCTTTCTTACTTCTTTCTTACTTCTTTCGTACTTCTTTCTTACTTCTTTCTTACTTCTTTCTTTCTTACTTCTTTCTTACTTCTTTCGTACTTCTTTCTTACTTCTTTCTTACTTCTTTCTTACTTCTTTCTTCACTCCTTCTTACTTCTTTCTTACTTCTTTCTTACTTCTTTCTTCTTTCTTCATTCCTTCTTACTTCTTTCTTTCTTTCTTCTTTCTTACTTCTTTCAAACTTCTTTCTTACTTCTTTCTTACTTCTTTCTTACTTCTTTCTTAATTCTTTCTTACTTCTTTCTTCTTTCTTTCTTTCTTCTTTCTTACTTCTTTCTTTCTTACTTCTTTCTTACTTCTTTCTTACTTCTTTCTAACTTCTTTTTTCTTCTTTCTTACTTCTTTCTTACTTCTTTCTTACTTCTTTCTTCTTTCTTTCTTACTTCTTTCTTACTTCTTTCTTTCTTCTTTCTTCTTTCTTTCTTCTTTCTTACTTCTTTCATACTTCTTTCTTACTTCTTTCTTCTTTCTTTCTTACTTCTTTCTTACTTCTTTCTTTCTTTTTTCTTCTTTCTTTCTTACTTCTTTCTTACTTCTTTCTTACTTCTTTCTTACTTCTTTCTTCCTTCTTTCTTACTTCTTTCTTACTTCTTTCTTACTTCTTTCTTACTTCTTTCTTCATTCGTTCTTACTTCTTTTTCTTTCTTCTTTCTTACTTCTTTCTTACTTCTTTCTTACTTCTTTCTTACTTCTTTCTTACTTCTTTCTTACTTCTTTCTTTCTTCTTTCTTACTTCTTTCTTACTTCTTTCTTACTTCTTTCTTTCTTCTTTCTTACTTCTTTCTATCTTCCTTCTTTCTTCTTTCTTACTTCTTTCTTTCCTCTTTCTTACTACTTTCTTACTACTTTCTTACTTCTTTCTTACTTCTTTCTTACTTCTTTCTTACTTCTTTCTTACTTCTTTCTTGCTTCTTTATTCTTTCTTCTTTCTTTCTTACTTCTTTCATACTTCTTTCTTACTTCTTTATTCTTTCTTTCTTACTTCTTTCTTACTTCTTTCTTTCTTTTTTCTTACTTCTTTCTTTCTTCTTTCTTACTTCTTTCTTTCTTCTTTCTTACTTCTTTCTTCTTTCTTACTTCTTTCTTTCTACTTTCTTACTACTTTCTTACTACTTTCTTACTTCTTTCTTACTTCTTTCTTACTTCTTTCTTACTTCTTTCTTACTTCTATCTTGCTTCTTTCTTGCTTCTTCTTTCTTTCTTACTTCTTTCATACTTCTTTCTTACTTCTTTATTCTTTCTTTCTTACTTCTTTCTTACTTCTTTCTTTCTTTTTTCTTACTTCTTTCTTTCTTCTTTCTTACTTATTTCTTACTTATTTCTTACTACTTTCTTCTTTCTTACTTCTTTCTTACTTCTTTCTTTCTTCTTTCTTGCTTCTTTCTTCTTTCTTCTTTCTTTCTTACTTCTTTCATACTTCTTTCTTACTTCTTTATTCTTTCTTTCTTACTTCTTTCTTACTTCTTTCTTTCTTTTTTCTTACTTCTTTCTTTCTTCTTTCTTACTTCTTTCTTTCTTCTTTCTTACTTCTTTCTTACTTCTTTCTTACTTCATTCTAACTTCTTTTTTCTTCTTTCTTACTTCTTTCTTACTTCTTTCTTACTTCTTTCTTCTTTCTTTCTTACTTCTTTTTACTTCTTTCTTACTTCTTTCTTACTTCTTTCTTACTTCTTTCTTACTTCTTTCTTCTTTCTTACTTCTTTCTTACTTCTTTCTAACTTCTTTCTTTCTTCTTTCTTTCTTACTTCTTTCTTACTTCTTTCGTACTTCTTTCTTACTTCTTTCTTACTTCTTTCTTACTTCTTTCTTCACTCCTTCTTACTTCTTTCTTACTTCTTTCTTACTTCTTTCTTACTTCTTTCTTCTTTCTTCATTCCTTCTTACTTCTTTCTTTCTTCTTTCTTACTTCTTTCTTTCTTCTTTCTTACTTCTTTCTTCTTTCTTACTTCTTTCTTCTTTCTTACTTCTTTCTTACTTCTTTCTTACTTCTTTCTTTCTTCTTTCTTACTTCTTTCTTTCTTCCTTCTTTCTTCTTTCTTACTTCTTTCTTTCTTCATTCTTACTACTTTCTTACTACTTTCTTACTTCTTTCTTACTTCTTTCTTACTTCTTTCTTACTTCTTTCTTACTTCTTTCTTACTTCTTTCTTACTTCTTTCTTACTTCTTTCTTCTTTCTTACTTCTTTCTTACTTCTTTCTAACTTCTTTCTTTCTTCTTTCTTACTTCTTTCTTACTTCTTTCTTACTTCTTTCTAACTTCTTTCTTACTTCTTTCTTGCTTCTTTCTTTCTTACTTCTTTGTTACTTCTTTCTTACTTCTTTCTTACTTCTTTCTTCATTCCTTCTTACTTCTTTTTCTTTCTTCTTTCTTACTTCTTTCTTACTTCTTTCTTACTTCTTTCTTACCTCTTTCTTACTTCTTTCTTTCTTCTTTCTCACTTCTTTCTTACTTCTTTCTTACTTCTTTCTTCTTTCTTTCTTCTTTCTTACTTCTTTCTATCTTCCTTATTTCTTCTTTCTTACTTCTTTCTTTCTTCTTTCTTACTACTTTCTTACTTCTTTCTTAATTCTTTCTTACTTCTTTCTTCTTTCTTTCTTTCTTCTTTCTTACTTCTTTCTTTCTTACTTCTTTCTTACTTCTTTCTAACTTCTTTTTTCTTCTTTCTTACTTCTTTCTTACTTCTTTCTTACTTCTTTCTTCTTTCTTTCTTACTTCTTTCTTACTTCTTTCTTTCTTCTTTCTTCTTTCTTTCTTCTTTCTTACTTCTTTCATACTTCTTTCTTACTTCTTTCTTCTTTCTTTCTTACTTCTTTCTTACTTCTTTCTTTCTTCTTTCTTCTTTCTTTCTTCTTTCTTACTTCTTTCTTACTTCTTTCTTTCTTTTTTCTTCTTTCTTTCTTACTTCTTTCTTACTTCTTTCTTACTTCTTTCTTACTTCTTTCTTACTTCTTTCTTACTTCTTTCTTACTTCTTTCTTACTTCTTTCTTACTTCTTTCTTACTTCTTTCTTCATTCCTTCTTACTTCTTTTTCTTTCTTCTTTCTTACTTCTTTCTTACTTCTTTCTTACTTCTTTCTTACTTCTTTCTTACCTCTTTCTTACTTCTTTCTTTCTTCTTTCTTACTTCTTTCTAACTTCTTTCTTACTTCTTTCTTTCTTCTTTCTTACTTCTTTCTATCTTCCTTATTTCTTCTTTCTTACTTCTTTCTTTCTTCTTTCTTACTACTTTCTTAGAACTTTCTTACTTCTTTCTTACTTCTTTCTTACTTCTTTCTTACTTCTTTCTTACTTCTTTCTTACTTATTTCTTACTTATTTCTTACTACTTTCTTCTTTCTTACTTCTTTCTTACTTCTTTCTTTCTTCTTTCTTGCTTCTTTCTTCTTTCTTCTTTCTTTCTTACTTCTTTCATACTTCTTTCTCACTTCTTTATTCTTTCTTTCTTACTTCTTTCTTACTTCTTTCTTTCTTTTTTCTTACTTCTTTCTTTCTTCTTTCTTACTTCTTTCTTTCTTCTTTCTTACTTCTTTCTTACTTCTTTCTTACTTCATTCTAACTTCTTTTTTCTTCTTTCTTACTTCTTTCTTACTTCTTTCTTACTTCTTTCTTACTTCTTTCTTACTTCTTTCTTTCTTCTTTCTTACTTCTTTCTTTCTTCTTTCTTACTTCTTTATTACTTCTTTCTTACTTCATTCTAACTACTTTTTTCTTCTTTCTTACTTCTTTCTTACTTCTTTCTTACTTCTTTCTTCTTTCTTTCTTACTTCTTTCTTACTTCTTTCTTACTTCTTTCTTACTTCTTTCTTACTTCTTTCTTTCTTACTTCTTTCTTACTTCATTCGTACTTCTTTCTTACTTCTTTCTTACTTCTTTCTTACTTCTTTCTTCACTCCTTCTTACTTCTTTCTTACTTCTTTCTTACTTCTTTCTTCATTCCTTCTTACTTCTTTCTTACTTCTTTCTTACTTCTTTCTTACTTCTTTCTTACTTCTTTCTTAATTCTTTCTTACTTCTTTCTTCTTTCTTTCTTTCTTCTTTCTTACTTCTTTCTTTCTTACTTCTTTCTTCTTTCTTACTTCTTTCTTACTTCTTTCTAACTTCTTTCTTACTTCTTTCTTTCTTACTTCTTTCTTACTTCTTTCGTACTTCTTTCTTACTTCTTTCTTACTTCTTTCTTACTTCTTTCTTCACTCCTTCTTACTTCTTTCTTACTTCTTTCTTACTTCTTTCTTACTTCTTTCTTACTTCTTTCTTCTTTCTTCATTCCTTCTTACTTCTTTCTTTCTTTCTTCTTTCTTACTTCTTTCTTTCTTCTTTCTTACTTCTTTCTTCTTTCTTACTTCTTTCTTACTTCTTTCTTACTTCTTTCTTTCTTCTTTCTTACTTCTTTCTTTCTTCCTTCTTTCTTCTTTCTTACTTCTTTCTTTCTTCATTCTTACTACTTTCTTACTACTTTCTTACTTCTTTCTTACTTCTTTCTTACTTCTTTCTTACTTCTTTCTTACTTCTTTCTTACTTCTTTCTTACTTCTTTCTTCTTTCTTACTTCTTTCTTACTTCTTTCCAACTTCTTTCTTTCTTCTTTCTTACTTCTTTCTTACTTCTTTCTTACTTCTTTCTAACTTCTTTCTTACTTCTTTCTTACTTCTTTCTTTCTTACTTCTTTGTTACTTCTTTCTTACTTCTTTCTTACTTCTTTCTTCACTCCTTCTTACTTCTTTCTTACTTCTTTCTTTCTTCTTTCTTACTTCTTTCTTCATTCCTTCTTACTTCTTTCAAACTTCTTTCTTACTTCTTTCTTACTTCTTTCTTACTTCTTTCTTAATTCTTTCTTACTTCTTTCTTCTTTCTTTCTTTCTTCTTTCTTACTTCTTTCTTTCTTACTTCTTTCTTACTTCTTTCTTACTTCTTTCTAACTTCTTTTTTCTTCTTTCTTACTTCTTTCTTACTTCTTTCTTACTTCTTTCTTCTTTCTTTCTTACTTCTTTCTTACTTCTTTCTTTCTTCTTTCTTCTTTCTTTCTTCTTTCTTACTTCTTTCATACTTCTTTCTTACTTCTTTCTTCTTTCTTTCTTACTTCTTTCTTACTTCTTTCTTTCTTCTTTCTTCTTTCTTTCTTCTTTCTTACTTCGTTCTTACTTCTTTCTTTCTTTTTTCTTCTTTCTTTCTTACTTCTTTCTTACTTCTTTCTTACTTCTTTCTTACTTCTTTCTTACTTCTTTCTTACTTCTTTCTTACTTCTTTCTTACTTCTTTCTTCATTCCTTCTTACTTCTTTTTCTTTCTTCTTTCTTACTTCTTTCTTACTTCTTTCTTACTTCTTTCTTACTTCTTTCTTACCTCTTTCTTACTTCTTTCTTTCTTCTTTCTTACTTCTTTCTTACTTCTTTCTTACTTCTTTCTTTCTTCTTTCTTACTTCTTTCTATCTTCCTTATTTCTTCTTTCTTACTTCTTTCTTTCTTCTTTCTTACTACTTTCTTACTACTTTCTTACTTCTTTCTTACTTCTTTCTTACTTCTTTCTTACTTCTTTCTTACTTATTTCTTACTTATTTCTTACTTATTTCTTACTACTTTCTTCTTTCTTACTTCTTTCTTACTTCTTTCTTTCTTCTTTCTTGCTTCTTTCTTCTTTCTTCTTTCTTTCTTACTTCTTTCATACTTCTTTCTTACTTCTTTATTCTTTCTTTCTTACTTCTTTCTTACTTCTTTCTTACTTCTTTCTTTCTTTTTTCTTACTTCTTTCTTTCTTCTTTCTTACTTCTTTCTTTCTTCTTTCTTACTTCTTTCTTACTTCTTTCTTACTTCTTTCTTACTTCTTTCTTACTTATTTCTTACTTATTTCTTACTACTTTCTTCTTTCTTACTTCTTTCTTACTTCTTTCTTTCTTCTTTCTTGCTTCTTTCTTCTTTCTTCTTTCTTTCTTACTTCTTTCATACTTCTTTCTCACTTCTTTATTCTTTCTTTCTTACTTCTTTCTTACTTCTTTCTTTCTTTTTTCTTACTTCTTTCTTTCTTCTTTCTTACTTCTTTCTTTCTTCTTTCTTACTTCTTTCTTACTTCTTTCTTACTTCATTCTAACTTCTTTTTTCTTCTTTCTTACTTCTTTCTTACTTCTTTCTTACTTCTTTCTTACTTCTTTCTTACTTCTTTCTTTCTTCTTTCTTACTTCTTTCTTTCTTCTTTCTTACTTCTTTATTACTTCTTTCTTACTTCATTCTAACTACTTTTTTCTTCTTTCTTACTTCTTTCTTACTTCTTTCTTACTTCTTTCTTCTTTCTTTCTTACTTCTTTCTTACTTCTTTCTTACTTCTTTCTTACTTCTTTCTTACTTCTTTCTTTCTTACTTCTTTCTTACTTCTTTCGTACTTCTTTCTTACTTCTTTCTTACTTCTTTCTTACTTCTTTCTTCACTCCTTCTTACTTCTTTCTTACTTCTTTCTTACTTCTTTCTTCATTCCTTCTTACTTCTTTCTTACTTCTTTCTTACTTCTTTCTTACTTCTTTCTTACTTCTTTCTTAATTCTTTCTTACTTCTTTCTTCTTTCTTTCTTTCTTCTTTCTTACTTCTTTCTTTCTTACTTCTTTCTTCTTTCTTACTTCTTTCTTACTTCTTTCTAACTTCTTTCTTACTTCTTTCTTTCTTACTTCTTTCTTACTTCTTTCGTACTTCTTTCTTACTTCTTTCTTACTTCTTTCTTACTTCTTTCTTCACTCCTTCTTACTTCTTTCTTACTTCTTTCTTACTTCTTTCTTACTTCTTTCTTACTTCTTTCTTCTTTCTTCATTCCTTCTTACTTCTTTCTTTCTTTCTTCTTTCTTACTTCTTTCTTTCTTCTTTCTTACTTCTTTCTTCTTTCTTACTTCTTTCTTACTTCTTTCTTACTTCTTTCTTTCTTCTTTCTTACTTCTTTCTTTCTTCCTTCTTTCTTCTTTCTTACTTCTTTCTTTCTTCATTCTTACTACTTTCTTACTACTTTCTTACTTCTTTCTTACTTCTTTCTTACTTCTTTCTTACTTCTTTCTTACTTCTTTCTTACTTCTTTCTTACTTCTTTCTTCTTTCTTACTTCTTTCTTACTTCTTTCCAACTTCTTTCTTTCTTCTTTCTTACTTCTTTCTTACTTCTTTCTTACTTCTTTCTAACTTCTTTCTTACTTCTTTCTTACTTCTTTCTTTCTTACTTCTTTGTTACTTCTTTCTTACTTCTTTCTTACTTCTTTCTTCACTCCTTCTTACTTCTTTCTTACTTCTTTCTTTCTTCTTTCTTACTTCTTTCTTCATTCCTTCTTACTTCTTTCAAACTTCTTTCTTACTTCTTTCTTACTTCTTTCTTACTTCTTTCTTAATTCTTTCTTACTTCTTTCTTCTTTCTTTCTTTCTTCTTTCTTACTTCTTTCTTTCTTACTTCTTTCTTACTTCTTTCTTACTTCTTTCTAACTTCTTTTTTCTTCTTTCTTACTTCTTTCTTACTTCTTTCTTACTTCTTTCTTCTTTCTTTCTTACTTCTTTCTTACTTCTTTCTTTCTTCTTTCTTCTTTCTTTCTTCTTTCTTACTTCTTTCATACTTCTTTCTTACTTCTTTCTTCTTTCTTTCTTACTTCTTTCTTACTTCTTTCTTTCTTCTTTCTTCTTTCTTTCTTCTTTCTTACTTCTTTCTTACTTCTTTCTTTCTTTTTTCTTCTTTCTTTCTTACTTCTTTCTTACTTCTTTCTTACTTCTTTCTTACTTCTTTCTTACTTCTTTCTTACTTCTTTCTTACTTCTTTCTTACTTCTTTCTTCATTCCTTCTTACTTCTTTTTCTTTCTTCTTTCTTACTTCTTTCTTACTTCTTTCTTACTTCTTTCTTACTTCTTTCTTACCTCTTTCTTACTTCTTTCTTTCTTCTTTCTTACTTCTTTCTTACTTCTTTCTTACTTCTTTCTTTCTTCTTTCTTACTTCTTTCTATCTTCCTTATTTCTTCTTTCTTACTTCTTTCTTTCTTCTTTCTTACTACTTTCTTACTACTTTCTTACTTCTTTCTTACTTCTTTCTTACTTCTTTCTTACTTCTTTCTTACTTATTTCTTACTTATTTCTTACTTATTTCTTACTACTTTCTTCTTTCTTACTTCTTTCTTACTTCTTTCTTTCTTCTTTCTTGCTTCTTTCTTCTTTCTTCTTTCTTTCTTACTTCTTTCATACTTCTTTCTTACTTCTTTATTCTTTCTTTCTTACTTCTTTCTTACTTCTTTCTTACTTCTTTCTTTCTTTTTTCTTACTTCTTTCTTTCTTCTTTCTTACTTCTTTCTTTCTTCTTTCTTACTTCTTTCTTACTTCTTTCTTACTTCTTTCTTACTTCATTCTAACTTCTTTTTTCTTCTTTCTTACTTCTTTCTTACTTCTTTCTTACTTCTTTCTTCTTTCTTTCTTACGTCTTTCTTACTTCTTTCTTACTTCTTTCTTACTTCTTTCTTACTTCTTTCTTACTTCTTTCTTACTTCTTTCTTCTTTCTTACTTCTTTCTTACTTCTTTCTAACTTCTTTCTTTCTTCTTTCTTTCTTACTTCTTTCTTACTTCTTTCGTACTTCTTTCTTACTTCTTTCTTACTTCTTTCTTTCTTACTTCTTTCTTACTTCTTTCTTTCTTCTTTCTTCTTTCTGTCTTCTTTCTTACTTCTTTCTTACTTCTTTCTTACTTCTTTCTTCTTTTTTTCTTACTTCTTTCTTACTTCTTTCTTTCTTCTGTCTTCTTTCTTTCTTCTTTCTTCTTTCTTACTTCTTTCTTCTTTCTTTCTTCTTTCTTACTTCTTTCTTACTTCTTTCTTACTTCTTTCTTCTTTCTTTCTTACTTCATTCATTCTTCTTTCTTACTTCTTTCTTCTTTCTTTTTTACTTCTTTCTTACTTCTTTCTTACTTCTTCCTTTCTTCTTTCTTACTTCTTTCTTCTGTCTTTCTTACTTCTTTCTTACTTCTTTCTTCTTTCTTTCTTCTTTCTTACTTCTATCTTTCTTCTTTCTTACTACTTTCTTACATCTTTCTTTCTTCTTTCTTACTTCTTTCTTACTTCTTTCTTACTTCTTTCTTTTTTTTTTTCTTTCTTCTTTCTTACTTCTTTCTCTCTTACTTCATTCTTACTTCTTTCTTACTTCTTTCTAACTTCTTTTTTCTTCTTTCTTACTTCTTTCTTACTTCTTTCTTACTTCTTTCTTCTTTCTTTCTTACTTCTTTCTTACTTCTTTCTTTCTTCTGTCTTCTTTCTTTCTTCTTTCTTCTTTCTTACTTCTTTCTTCTTTCTTTCTTCTTTCTTACTTCTTTCTTACTTCTTTCTTACTTCTTTCTTCTTTCTTTCTTACTTCATTCATTCTTCTTTCTTACTTCTTTCTTCTTTCTTTTTTACTTCTTTCTTACTTCTTTCTTACTTCTTTCTTACTTCTTCCTTTCTTCTTTCTTACTTCTTTCTTCTTTCTTTCTTACTTCTTTCTTACTTCTTTCTTCTTTCTTTCTTCTTTCTTACTTCTTTCTTTCTTCTTTCTTACTACTTTCTTACATCTTTCTTTCTTCTTTCTTACTTCTTTCTTACTTCTTTCTTACTTCTTTCTTTTTTTTTTCTTTCTTCTTTCTTACTTCTTTCTTTCTTACTTCTTTCTTACTTCTTTCTTACTTCTTTCTAACTTCTTTTTTCTTCTTTCTTACTTCTTTCTTACTTCTTTCTTACTTCTTTCTTCTTTCTTTCTTACTTCTTTCTTACTTCTTTCTTTCTTCTTTCTTCTTTCTTTCTTCTTTCTTACTTCTTTCTTACTTCTTTCTTACCTCTTTCTTCTTTCTTTCTTACTTCTTTCTTACTTCTTTCTTTCTTCTGTCTTCTTTCTTTCTTCTTTCTTACTTCTTTCTTACTTCTTTCTTCTTTCTTTCTTACTTCTTTCTTACTTCTTTCTTACTTCTTTCTTACTTCTTTCTTACTTCTTTCTTCTTTCTTTCTTACTTCATTCATACTTCTTTCTTACTTCTTTCTTCTTTCTTTTTTACTTCTTTCTTACTTCTTTCTTACTTCTTTCTTACTTCTTCCTTTCTTCTTTCTTACTTCTTTCTTTCTTCTTTCTTACTTCTTTCTTACTTCTTTCTTCTTTCTTTCTTACTTCTTTCTTACTTCTTTCTTACTTCTTTCTTACTTCTTTCTTTCTTCTTTCTTACTTCTTTCTTTCTTCTTTCTTACTTCTTTATTACTTCTTTCTTACTTCATTCTAACTACTTTTTTCTTCTTTCTTACTTCTTTCTTACTTCTTTCTTACTTCTTTCTTCTTTCTTTCTTACTTCTTTCTTACTTCTTTCTTACTTCTTTCTTACTTCTTTCTTACTTCTTTCTTTCTTACTTCTTTCTTACTTCTTTCGTACTTCTTTCTTACTTCTTTCTTACTTCTTTCTTACTTCTTTCTTCACTCCTTCTTACTTCTTTCTTACTTCTTTCTTACTTCTTTCTTACTTCTTTCTTCATTCCTTCTTACTTCTTTCAAACTTCTTTCTTACTTCTTTCTTACTTCTTTCTTACTTCTTTCTTACTTCTTTCTTAATTCTTTCTTACTTCTTTCTTCTTTCTTTCTTTCTTCTTTCTTACTTCTTTCTTTCTTACTTCTTTCTTCTTTCTTACTTCTTTCTTACTTCTTTCTAACTTCTTTCTTTCTTCTTTCTTTCTTACTTCTTTCTTACTTCTTTCGTACTTTTTTCTTACTTCTTTCTTACTTCTTTCTTTCTTACTTCTTTCTTACTTCTTTCGTACTTCTTTCTTACTTCTTTCTTACTTCTTTCTTACTTCTTTCTTCACTCCTTCTTACTTCTTTCTTACTTCTTTCTTACTTCTTTCTTACTTCTTTCTTACTTCTTTCTTCTTTCTTCATTCCTTCTTACTTCTTTCTTTCTTTCTTCTTTCTTACTTCTTTCTTTCTTCTTTCTTACTTCTTTCTTCTTTCTTACTTCTTTCTTACTTCTTTCTTACTTCTTTCTTTCTTCTTTCTTACTTCTTTCTTTCTTCCTTCTTTCTTCTTTCTTACTTCTTTCTTTCTTCATTCTTACTACTTTCTTACTACATTCTTACTTCTTTCTTACTTCTTTCTTACTTCTTTCTTACTTCTTTCTTACTTCTTTCTTACTTCTTTCTTACTTCTTTCTTCTTTCTTACTTCTTTCTTACTTCTTTCTAACTTCTTTCTTTCTTCTTTCTTACTTCTTTCTTACTTCTTTCTTACTTCTTTCTAACTTCTTTCTTACTTCTTTCTTACTTCTTTCTTTCTTACTTCTTTGTTACTTCTTTCTTACTTCTTTCTTACTTCTTTCTTCACTCCTTCTTACTTCTTTCTTACTTCTTTCTTACTTCTTTCTTCATTCCTTCTTACTTCTTTCAAACTTCTTTCTTACTTCTTTCTTACTTCTTTCTTACTTCTTTCTTAATTCTTTCTTACTTCTTTCTTCTTTCTTTCTTTCTTCTTTCTTACTTCTTTCTTTCTTACTTCTTTCTTACTTCTTTCTTACTTCTTTCTAACTTCTTTTTTCTTCTTTCTTACTTCTTTCTTACTTCTTTCTTACTTCTTTCTTCTTTCTTTCTTACTTCTTTCTTACTTCTTTCTTTCTTCTTTCTTCTTTCTTTCTTCTTTCTTACTTCTTTCATACTTCTTTCTTACTTCTTTCTTCTTTCTTTCTTACTTCTTTCTTACTTCTTTCTTTCTTCTTTCTTCTTTCTTTCTTCTTTCTTACTTCTTTCTTACTTCTTTCTTTCTTTTTTCTCCTTTCTTTCTTACTTCTTTCTTACTTCTTTCTTACTTCTTTCTTACTTCTTTCTTACTTCTTTCTTACTTCTTTCTTACTTCTTTCTTACTTCTTTCTTACTTCTTTCTTACTTCTTTCTTACTTCTTTCATCATTCCTTCTTACTTCTTTTTCTTTCTTCTTTCTTACTTCTTTCTTACTTCTTTCTTACTTCTTTCTTACTTCTTTCTTACCTCTTTCTTACTTCTTTCTTTCTTCTTTCTTACTTCTTTCTTACTTCTTTCTTACTTCTTTCTTTCTTCTTTCTTACTTCTTTCTATCTTCCTTATTTCTTCTTTCTCACTTCTTTCTTTCTTCTTTCTTACTACTTTCTTACTACTTTCTTACTTCTTTCTTACTTCTTTCTTACTTCTTTCTTACTTCTTTCTTACTTATTTCTTACTTATTTCTTACTTATTTCTTACTACTTTCTTCTTTCTTACTTCTTTCTTACTTCTTTCTTTCTTCTTTCTTGCTTCTTTCTTCTTTCTTCTTTCTTTCTTACTTCTTTCATACTTCTTTCTTACTTCTTTATTCTTTCTTTCTTACTTCTTTCTTGCTTCTTTCTTACTTCTTTCTTTCTTTTTTCTTACTTCTTTCTTTCTTCTTTCTTACTTCTTTCTTTCTTCTTTCTTACTTCTTTCTTACTTCTTTCTTACTTCTTTCTTACTTCATTCTAACTTCTTTTTTCTTCTTTCTTACTTCTTTCTTACTTCTTTCTTACTTCTTTCTTCTTTCTTTCTTACGTCTTTCTTACTTCTTTCTTACTTCTTTCTTACTTCTTTCTTACTTCTTTCTTACTTCTTTCATACTTCTTTCTTCTTTCTTACTTCTTTCTTACTTCTTTCTAACTTCTTTCTTTCTTCTTTCTTTCTTACTTCTTTCTTACTTCTTTCGTACTTCTTTCTTACTTCTTTCTTACTTCTTTCTTTCTTACTTCTTTCTTACTTCTTTCTTTCTTCTTTCTTCTTTCTGTCTTCTTTCTTACTTCTTTCTTACTTCTTTCTTACTTCTTTCTTCTTTCTTTCTTACTTCTTTCTTACTTCTTTCTTTCTTCTGTCTTCTTTCTTTCTTCTTTCTTCTTTCTTACTTCTTTCTTCTTTCTTTCTTCTTTCTTACTTCTTTCTTACTTCTTTCTTACTTCTTTCTTCTTTCTTTCTTACTTCATTCATTCTTCTTTCTTACTTCTTTCTTCTTTCTTTTTTACTTCTTTCTTACTTCTTTCTTACTTCTTTCTTACTTCTTCCTTTCTTCTTTCTTACTTCTTTCTTCTTTCTTTCTTACTTCTTTCTTACTTCTTTCTTCTTTCTTTCTTCTTTCTTACTTCTATCTTTCTTCTTTCTTACTACTTTCTTACATCTTTCTTTCTTCTTTCTTACTTCTTTCTTACTTCTTTCTTACTTCTTTCTTTTTTTTTTCTTTCTTCTTTCTTACTTCTTTCTTTCTTACTTCTTTCTTACTTCTTTCTTACTTCTTTCTAACTTCTTTTTTCTTCTTTCTTACTTCTTTCTTACTTCTTTCTTACTTCTTTCTTCTTTCTTTCTTACTTCTTTCTTCCTTCTTTCTTTCTTCTGTCTTCTTTCTTTCTTCTTTCTTCTTTCTTACTTCTTTCTTCTTTCTTTCTTCTTTCTTACTTCTTTCTTACTTCTTTCTTACTTCTTTCTTCTTTCTTTCTTACTTCATTCATTCTTCTTTCTTACTTCTTTCTTCTTTCTTTTTTACTTCTTTCTTACTTCTTTCTTACTTCTTTCTTACTTCTTCCTTTCTTCTTTCTTACTTCTTTCTTCTTTCTTTCTTACTTCTTTCTTACTTCTTTCTTCTTTCTTTCTTCTTTCTTACTTCTTTCTTTCTTCTTTCTTACTACTTTCTTACATCTTTCTTTCTTCTTTCTTACTTCTTTCTTACTTCTTTCTTACTTCTTTCTTTTTTTTTTCTTTCTTCTTTCTTACTTCTTTCTTTCTTACTTCTTTCTTACTTCTTTCTTACTTCTTTCTAACTTCTTTTTTCTTCTTTCTTACTTCTTTCTTACTTCTTTCTTACTTCTTTCTTCTTTCTTTCTTACTTCTTTCTTACTTCTTTCTTTCTTCTTTCTTCTTTCTTTCTTCTTTCTTACTTCTTTCTTACTTCTTTCTTACCTCTTTCTTCTTTCTTTCTTACTTCTTTCTTACTTCTTTCTTTCTTCTGTCTTCTTTCTTTCTTCTTTCTTACTTCTTTCTTACTTCTTTCTTCTTTCTTTCTTACTTCTTTCTTACTTCTTTCTTGCTTCTTTCTTACTTCTTTCTTACTTCTTTCTTCTTTCTTTCTTACTTCATTCATACTTCTTTCTTACTTCTTTCTTCTTTCTTTTTACTTCTTTCTTACTTCTTTCTTACTTCTTTCTTACTTCTTCCTTTCTTCTTTCTTACTTCTTTCTTTCTTCTTTCTTACTTCTTTCTTACTTCTTTCTTCTTTCTTTCTTACTTCTTTCTTACTTCTTTCTTACTTCTTTCTTACTTCTTTCTTTCTTCTTTCTTACTTCTTTCTTTCTTCTTTCTTACTTCTTTATTACTTCTTTCTTACTTCATTCTAACTACTTTTTTCTTCTTTCTTACTTCTTTCTTACTTCTTTCTTACTTCTTTCTTCTTTCTTTCTTACTTCTTTCTTACTTCTTTCTTACTTCTTTCTTACTTCTTTCTTACTTCTTTCTTTCTTACTTCTTTCTTACTTCTTTCGTACTTCTTTCTTACTTCTTTCTTACTTCTTTCTTACTTCTTTCTTCACTCCTTCTTACTTCTTTCTTACTTCTTTCTTACTTCTTTCTTACTTCTTTCTTCATTCCTTCTTACTTCTTTCAAACTTCTTTCTTACTTCTTTCTTACTTCTTTCTTACTTCTTTCTTACTTCTTTCTTAATTCTTTCTTACTTCTTTCTTCTTTCTTTCTTTCTTCTTTCTTACTTCTTTCTTTCTTACTTCTTTCTTCTTTCTTACTTCTTTCTTACTTCTTTCTAACTTCTTTCTTTCTTCTTTCTTTCTTACTTCTTTCTTACTTCTTTCGTACTTCTTTCTTACTTCTTTCTTACTTCTTTCTTTCTTACTTCTTTCTTACTTCTTTCGTACTTCTTTCTTACTTCTTTCTTACTTCTTTCTTACTTCTTTCTTCACTCCTTCTTACTTCTTTCTTACTTCTTTCTTACTTCTTTCTTACTTCTTTCTTCTTTCTTCATTCCTTCTTACTTCTTTCTTTCTTTCTTCTTTCTTACTTCTTTCTTTCTTCTTTCTTACTTCTTTCTTCTTTCTTACTTCTTTCTTACTTCTTTCTTACTTCTTTCTTTCTTCTTTCTTACTTCTTTCTTTCTTCCTTCTTTCTTCTTTCTTACTTCTTTCTTTCTTCATTCTTACTACTTTCTTACTACATTCTTACTTCTTTCTTACTTCTTTCTTACTTCTTTCTTACTTCTTTCTTACTTCTTTCTTACTTCTTTCTTACTTCTTTCTTCTTTCTTACTTCTTTCTTACTTCTTTCTAACTTCTTTCTTTCTTCTTTCTTACTTCTTTCTTACTTCTTTCTTACTTCTTTCTAACTTCTTTCTTACTTCTTTCTTACTTCTTTCTTTCTTACTTCTTTGTTACTTCTTTCTTACTTCTTTCTTACTTCTTTCTTCACTCCTTCTTACTTCTTTCTTACTTCTTTCTTACTTCTTTCTTCATTCCTTCTTACTTCTTTCAAACTTCTTTCTTACTTCTTTCTTACTTCTTTCTTACTTCTTTCTTAATTCTTTCTTACTTCTTTCTTCTTTCTTTCTTTCTTCTTTCTTACTTCTTTCTTTCTTACTTCTTTCTTACTTCTTTCTTACTTCTTTCTAACTTCTTTTTTCTTCTTTCTTACTTCTTTCTTACTTCTTTCTTACTTCTTTCTTCTTTCTTTCTTGCTTCTTTCTTACTTCTTTCTTTCTTCTTTCTTCTTTCTTTCTTCTTTCTTACTTCTTTCATACTTCTTTCTTACTTCTTTCTTCTTTCTTTCTTACTTCTTTCTTACTTCTTTCTTTCTTCTTTCTTCTTTCTTTCTTCTTTCTTACTTCTTTCTTACTTCTTTCTTTCTTTTTTCTCCTTTCTTTCTTCCTTCTTTCTTCCTTCTTTCTTACTTCTTTCTTACTTCTTTCTTACTTCTTTCTTACTTCTTTCTTACTTCTTTCTTACTTCTTTCTTACTTCTTTCTTACTTCTTTCTTCATTCCTTCTTACTTCTTTTTCTTTCTTCTTTCTTACTTCTTTCTTACTTCTTTCTTACTTCTTTCTTACTTCTTTCTTACCTCTTTCTTACTTCTTTCTTTCTTCTTTCTTACTTCTTTCTTACTTCTTTCTTACTTCTTTCTTTCTTCTTTCTTACTTCTTTCTATCTTCCTTATTTCTTCTTTCTTACTTCTTTCTTTCTTCTTTCTTACTACTTTCTTACTACTTTCTTACTTCTTTCTTACTTCTTTCTTACTTCTTTCTTACTTCTTTCTTACTTCTTTCTTACTTCTTTCTTACTTATTTCTTACTTATTTCTTACTACTTTCTTCTTTCTTACTTCTTTCTTACTTCTTTCTTTCTTCTTTCTTGCTTCTTTCTTCTTTCTTCTTTCTTTCTTACTTCTTTCATACTTCTTTCTTACTTCTTTATTCTTTCTTTCTTACTTCTTTCTTACTTCTTTCTTACTTCTTTCTTTCTTTTTTCTTACTTCTTTCTTTCTTCTTTCTTACTTCTTTCTTTCTTCTTTCTTACTTCTTTCTTACTTCTTTCTTACTTCATTCTAACTTCTTTTTTCTTCTTTCTTACTTCTTTCTTACTTCTTTCTTACTTCTTTCTTCTTTCTTTCTTACGTCTTTCTTACTTCTTTCTTACTTCTTTCTTACTTCTTTCTTACTTCTTTCTTACTTCTTTCTTACTTCTTTCTTCTTTCTTACTTCTTTCTTACTTCTTTCTAACTTCTTTCTTTCTTCTTTCTTTCTTACTTCTTTCTTACTTCTTTCGTACTTCTTTCTTACTTCTTTCTTACTTCTTTCTTTCTTACTTCTTTCTTACTTCTTTCTTTCTTCTTTCTTCTTTCTGTCTTCTTTCTTACTTCTTTCTTACTTCTTTCTTACTTCTTTCTTCTTTCTTTCTTACTTCTTTCTTACTTCTTTCTTTCTTCTGTCTCTTTCTTCTTTCTTCTTTCTTACTTCTTTCTTCTTTCTTTCTTTCTTCTTTCTTACTTCTTTCTTACTTCTTTCTTACTTCTTTCTTCTTTCTTTCTTACTTCATTCATTCTTCTTTCTTACTTCTTTCTTCTTTCTTTTTTACTTCTTTCTTACTTCTTTCTTACTTCTTTCTTACTTCTTCCTTTCTTCTTTCTTACTTCTTTCTTTCTTCTTTCTTACTTCTTTCTTACTTCTTTCTTCTTTCTTTCTTACTTCTTTCTTACTTCTTTCTTACTTCTTTCTTACTTCTTTCTTTCTTCTTTCTTACTTCTTTCTTTCTTCTTTCTTACTTCTTTATTACTTCTTTCTTAGTTCATTCTAACTTCTTTTTTCTTCTTTCTTACTTCTTTCTTACTTCTTTCTTACTTCTTTCTTCTTTCTTTCTTACTTCTTTCTTACTTCTTTCTTACTTCTTTCTTACTTCTTTCTTACTTCTTTCTTTCTTACTTCTTTCTTACTTCTTTCGTACTTCTTTCTTACTTCTTTCTTACTTCTTTCTTACTTCTTTCTTCACTCCT
This sequence comes from Columba livia, assembly GCF_036013475.1. Taxonomy (NCBI): domain Eukaryota; kingdom Metazoa; phylum Chordata; class Aves; order Columbiformes; family Columbidae; genus Columba; species Columba livia. The sequence continues at coordinate 84,076 of NW_027043005.1, read as the reverse complement.
TCTTACTTCTTTCTTACTTCTTTCTTACTTCTTTCTTCATTCCTTCTTACTTCTTTCAAACTTCTCTCTTACTTCTTTCTTTCTTCTTTCTTACTTCTTTCTTACTTCTTTCTTAATTCTTTCTTACTTCTTTCTTCTTTCTTTCTTTCTTCTTTCTTACTTCTTTCTTTCTTACTTCTTTCTTACTTCTATCTTACTTCTTTCTTACTTCTTTCTTCTTTCTTTCTTACTTCTTTCTTACTTCTTTTTTACTTCTTTCTTACTTCTTTCTTACTTCTTTCTTTCTTCATTCTTACTTCTTTCTTTCTTCTTTCTTTCTTCTTTCTTACTTCTTTCTTTCTTCTTACTACTTTCTTACATCTTTCTTTCTTTTTCTTACTTCTTTCTTACTTCTTTCTTACTTCTTTCTAACTTCTTTTTTCTTCTTTCTTATTTCTTTCTTACTTCTTTCTTACTTCTTTCTTACTTCTTTCTTTTTTTTTTCTTTCTTCTTTCTTACTTCTTTCTTTCTTACTTCTTTCTTACTTCTTTCTTACTTCTTTCTAACTTCTTTTTTCTTCTTTCTTACTTCTTTCTTACTTCTTTCTTCTTTCTTTCTTACTTCTTTCTTACTTCTTTCTTTCTTCTTTCTTCTTTCTTTCTTCTTTCTTACTTCTTTCTTACTTCTTTCTTACCTCTTTCTTCTTTCTTTCTTACTTCTTTCTTACTTCTTTCTTTCTTCTGTCTTCTTTCTTTCTTCTTTCTTACTTCTTTCTTACTTCTTTCTTCTTTCTTTCTTACTTCTTTCTTACTTCTTTCTTACTTCTTTCTTACTTCTTTCTTACTTCTTTCTTCTTTCATTCTTACTTCATTCATACTTCTTTCTTACTTCTTTCTTCTTTCTTTTTTACTTCTTTCTTACTTCTTTCTTACTTCTTTCTTACTTCTTCCTTTCTTCTTTCTTACTTCTTTCTTTCTTCTTTCTTACTTCTTTCTTACTTCTTTCTTCTTTCTTTCTTACTTCTTTCTTACTTCTTTCTTACTTCTTTCTTACTTCTTTCTTTCTTCTTTCTTACTTCTTTCTTTCTTCTTTCTTACTTCTTTATTACTTCTTTCTTACTTCATTCTAACTACTTTTTTCTTCTTTCTTACTTCTTTCTTACTTCTTTCTTACTTCTTTATTCTTTCTTTCTTACTTCTTTCTTACTTCTTTCTTACTTCTTTCTTACTTCTTTCTTACTTCTTTCTTTCTTACTTCTTTCTTACTTCTTTCGTACTTCTTTCTTACTTCTTTCTTACTTCTTTCTTACTTCTTTCTTCACTCCTTCTTACTTCTTTCTTACTTCTTTCTTACTTCTTTCTTCATTCCTTCTTCTTTCAAACTTCTTTCTTACTTCTTTCTTACTTCTTTCTTACTTCTTTCTTACTTCTTTCTTAATTCTTTCTTACTTCTTTCTTCTTTCTTTCTTTCTTCTTTCTTACTTCTTTCTTTCTTACTTCTTTCTTCTTTCTTACTTCTTTCTTACTTCTTTCTAACTTCTTTCTTTCTTCTTTCTTTCTTACTTCTTTCTTACTTCTTTCGTACTTCTTTCTTACTTCTTTCTTACTTCTTTCTTTCTTACTTCTTTCTTACTTCTTTCGTACTTCTTTCTTACTTCTTTCTTACTTCTTTCTTACTTCTTTCTTCACTCCTTCTTACTTCTTTCTTACTTCTTTCTTACTTCTTTCTTACTTCTTTCTTACTTCTTTCTTCTTTCTTCATTCCTTCTTACTTCTTTCTTTCTTTCTTCTTTCTTACTTCTTTCTTTCTTCTTTCTTACTTCTTTCTTCTTTCTTACTTCTTTCTTACTTCTTTCTTACTTCTACTTTCTTCTTTCTTACTTCTTTCTTTCTTCCTTCTTTCTTCTTTCTTACTGCTTTCTTTCTTCATTCTTACTACTTTCTTACTACTTCCTTACTTCTTTCCTACTTCTTTCTTACTTCTTTCTTACTTCTTTCTTACTTCTTTCTTACTTCTTTCTTACTTCTTTCTTACTTCTTTCTTCTTTCTTACTTCTTTCTTACTTCTTTCTAACTTCTTTCTTTCTTCTTTCTTACTTCTTTCTTACTTCTTTCTTACTTCTTTCTAACTTCTTTCTTACTTCTTTCTTACTTCTTTCTTTCTTACTTCTTTGTTTCTTCTTTCTTACTTCTTTCTTACTTCTTTCTTCACTCCTTCTTACTTCTTTCTTACTTCTTTCTTACTTCTTTCTTACTTCTTTCTTCATTCCTTCTTACTTCTTTCAAACTTCTTTCTTACTTCTTTCTTACTTCTTTCTTACTTCTTTCTTAATTCTTTCTTACTTCTTTCTTCTTTCTTTCTTTCTTCTTTCTTACTTCTTTCTTTCTTACTTCTTTCTTACTTCTTTCTTACTTCTTTCTAACTTCTTTTTTCTTCTTTCTTACTTCTTTCTTACTTCTTTCTTACTTCTTTCTTCTTTCTTTCTTACTTCTTTCTTACTTCTTTCTTTCTTCTTTCTTACTTCTTTATTACTTCTTTCTTAGTTCTTTCATACTTCTTTCTTACTTCTTTCTTCTTTCTTTCTTACTTCTTTCTTACTTCTTTCTTTCTTCTTTCTTCTTTCTTTCTTCTTTCTTACTTCTTTCTTACTTCTTTCTTTCTTTTTTCTTCTTTCTTTCTTACTTCTTTCTTACTTCTTTCTTACTTCTTTCTTACTTCTTTCTTACTTCTTTCTTACTTCTTTCTTACTTCTTTCTTCTTTCTTTCTTACTTCTTTCTTACTTCTTTCTTTCTTCTTTCTTACTTCTTTATTACTTCTTTCTTAGTTCTTTCATACTTCTTTCTTACTTCTTTCTTCTTTCTTTCTTACTTCTTTCTTACTTCTTTCTTTCTTCTTTCTTCTTTCTTTCTTCTTTCTTACTTCTTTCTTACTTCTTTCTTTCTTTTTTCTTCTTTCTTTCTTACTTCTTTCTTACTTCTTTCTTACTTCTTTCTTACTTCTTTCTTACTTCTTTCTTACTTCTTTCTTACTTCTTTCTTACTTCTTTCTTACTTCTTTCTTACTTCTTTCTTCATTCCTTCTTACTTCTTTTTCTTTCTTCTTTCTTACTTCTTTCTTACTTCTTTCTTACTTCTTTCTTACTTCTTTCTTACCTCTTTCTTACTTCTTTCTTTCTTCTTTCTTACTTCTTTCTTACTTCTTTCTTACTTCTTTCTTTCTTCTTTCTTACTTCTTTCTATCTTCCTTATTTCTTCTTTCTTACTTCTTTCTTTCTTCTTTCTTACTACTTTCTTACTACTTTCTTACTTCTTTCTTACTTCTTTCTTACTTCTTTCTTACTTCTTTCTTACTTATTTCTTACTTATTTCTTACTACTTTCTTCTTTCTTACTTCTTTCTTACTTCTTTCTTTCTTCTTTCTTGCTTCTTTCTTTCTTTTTTCTTACTTCTTTCTTTCTTCTTTCTTACTTCTTTCTTTCTTCTTTCTTACTTCTTTCTTACTTCTTTCTTACTTCATTCTAACTCCTTTTTTCTTCTTTCTTACTTCTTTCTTACTTCTTTCTTACTTCAGTCTTCTTTCTTTCTTACGTCTTTCTTACTTCTTTCTTACTTCTTTCTTACTTCTTTCTTACTTCTTTCTTACTTCTTTCTTACTTCTTTCTTCTTTCTTACTTCTTTCATACTTCTTTCTAACTTCTTTCTTTCTTCTTTCTTTCTTACTTCTTTCTTACTTCTTTCGTACTTCTTTCTTACTTCTTTCTTACTTCTTTCTTTCTTACTTCTTTCTTACTTCTTTCTTTCTTCTTTCTTCTTTCTGTCTTCTTTCTTACTTCTTTCTTACTTCTTTCTTACTTCTTTCTTCTTTCTTTCTTACTTCTTTCTTACTTCTTTCTTTCTTCTGTCTTCTTTCTTTCTTCTTTCTTCTTTCTTACTTCTTTCTTCTTTCTTTCTTTCTTCTTTCTTACTTCTTTCTTACTTCTTTCTTACTTCTTTCTTCTTTCTTTATACTTCATTCATTCTTCTTTCTTACTTCTTTCTTCTTTCTTTTTTACTTCTTTCTTACTTCTTTCTTACTTCTTTCTTACTTCATTCATACTTCTTTCTTACTTCTTTCTTCTTTCTTTTTTACTTCTTTCTTACTTCTTTCTTACTTCTTTCTTACTTCTTCCTTTCTTCTTTCTTACTTCTTTCTTTCTTCTTTCTTACTTCTTTCTTACTTCTTTCTTCTTTCTTTCTTACTTCTTTCTTACTTCTTTCTTACTTCTTTCTTACTTCTTTCTTTCTTCTTTCTTACTTCTTTCTTTCTTCTTTCTTACTTCTTTATTACTTCTTTCTTACTTCATTCTAACTACTTTTTTCTTCTTTCTTACTTCTTCCTTACTTCTTTCTTACTTCTTTATTCTTTCTTTCTTACTTCTTTCTTACTTCTTTCTTACTTCTTTCTTACTTCTTTCTTACTTCTTTCTTTCTTACTTCTTTCTTACTTCTTTCGTACTTCTTTCTTACTTCTTTCTTACTTCTTTCTTACTTCTTTCTTACTTCTTTCTTCACTCCTTCTTACTTCTTTCTTACTTCTTTCTTACTTCTTTCTTCATTCCTTCTTCTTTCAAACTTCTTTCTTACTTCTTTCTTACTTCTTTCTTACTTCTTTCTTACTTCTTTCTTAATTCTTTCTTACTTCTTTCTTCTTTCTTTCTTTCTTCTTTCTTACTTCTTTCTTTCTTACTTCTTTCTTTTTTCTTACTTCTTTCTTACTTCTTTCTAACTTCTTTCTTTCTTCTTTCTTTCTTACTTCTTTCTTACTTCTTTCGTACTTCTTTCTTACTTCTTTCTTACTTCTTTCTTTCTTACTTCTTTCTTACTTCTTTCGTACTTCTTTCTTACTTCTTTCTTACTTCTTTCTTACTTCTTTCTTCACTCCTTCTTACTTCTTTCTTACTTCTTTCTTACTTCTTTCTTACTTCTTTCTTACTTCTTTCTTACTTCTTTCTTACCTCTTTCTTACTTCTTTCTTTCCTCTTTCTTACTTCTTTCTTACTTCTTTCTTACTTCTTTCTTTCTTCTTTCTTACTTCTTTCTATCTTCCTTATTTCTTCTTTCTTACTTCTTTCGTACTTCTTTCTTACTTCTTACTTACTTCTTTCTTACTTCTTTCTTCACTCCTTCTTACTTCTTTCTTACTTCTTTCTTACTTCTTTCTTACTTCTTTCTTACTTCTTTCTTCTTTCTTCATTCCTTCTTACTTCTTTCTTTCTTTCTTCTTTCTTACTTCTTTCTTTCTTCTTTCTTACTTCTTTCTTCTTTCTTACTTCTTTCTTACTTCTTTCTTACTTCTTTCTTTCTTCTTTCTTACTTCTTTCTTTCTTCCTTCTTTCTTCTTTCTTACTGCTTTCTTTCTTCATTCTTACTACTTTCTTACTACTTTCTTACTTCTTTCTTACTTCTTTCTTACTTCTTTCTTACTTCTTTCTTACTTCTTTCTTACTTCTTTCTTACTTCTTTCTTACTTCTTTCTTCTTTCTTACTTCTTTCTTACTTCTTTCTAACTTCTTTCTTTCTTCTTTCTTACTTCTTTATTACTTCTTTCTTACTTCTTTCTAACTTCTTTCTTACTTCTTTCTTACTTCTTTCTTTCTTACTTCTTTGTTACTTCTTTCTTACTTCTTTCTTACTTCTTTCTTCACTCCTTCTTACTTCTTTCTTACTTCTTTCTTACTTCTTTCTTACTTCTTTCTTCATTCCTTCTTACTTCTTTCAAACTTCTTTCTTACTTCTTTCTTACTTCTTTCTTACTTCTTTCTTAATTCTTTCTTACTTCTTTCTTCTTTCTTTCTTTCTTCTTTCTTACTTCTTTCTTTCTTACTTCTTTCTTACTTCTTTCTTACTTCTTTCTATCTTCTTTTTTCTTCTTTCTTACTTCTTTCTTACTTCTTTCTTACTTCTTTCTTACTTCTTTCTTACTTCTTTCTTCTTTCTTTCTTACTTCTTTCTTACTTCTTTCTTTCTTCTTTCTTACTTCTTTATTACTTCTTTCTTAGTTCTTTCATACTTCTTTCTTACTTCTTTCTTCTTTCTTTCTTACTTCTTTCTTACTTCTTTCTTTCTTCTTTCTTCTTTCTTTCTTCTTTCTTACTTCTTTCTTACTTCTTTCTTTCTTTTTTCTTCTTTCTTTCTTACTTCTTTCTTACTTCTTTCTTACTTCTTTCTTACTTCTTTCTTACTTCTTTCTTACTTCTTTCTTACTTCTTTCTTACTTCTTTCTTACTTCTTTCTTACTTCTTTCTTCATTCCTTCTTACTTCTTTTTCTTTCTTCTTTCTTACTTCTTTCTTACTTCTTTCTTACTTCTTTCTTACTTCTTTCTTACCTCTTTCTTACTTCTTTCTTTCTTCTTTCTTACTTCTTTCTTACTTCTTTCTTACTTCTTTCTTTCTTCTTTCTTACTTCTTTCTATCTTCCTTATTTCTTCTTTCTTACTTCTTTCTTTCTTCTTTCTTACTACTTTCTTACTACTTTCTTACTTCTTTCTTACTTCTTTCTTACTTCTTTCTTACTTCTTTCTTACTTATTTCTTACTTATTTCTTACTACTTTCTTCTTTCTTACTTCTTTCTTACTTCTTTCTTTCTTCTTTCTTGCTTCTTTCTTTCTTTTTTCTTACTTCTTTCTTTCTTCTTTCTTACTTCTTTCTTTCTTCTTTCTTACTTCTTTCTTACTTCTTTCTTACTTCATTCTAACTCCTTTTTTCTTCTTTCTTACTTCTTTCTTACTTCTTTCTTACTTCAGTCTTCTTTCTTTCTTACGTCTTTCTTACTTCTTTCTTACTTCTTTCTTACTTCTTTCTTACTTCTTTCTTACTTCTTTCTTACTTCTTTCTTCTTTCTTACTTCTTTCATACTTCTTTCTAACTTCTTTCTTTCTTCTTTCTTTCTTACTTCTTTCTTACTTCTTTCGTACTTCTTTCTTACTTCTTTCTTACTTCTTTCTTTCTTACTTCTTTCTTACTTCTTTCTTTCTTCTTTCTTCTTTCTGTCTTCTTTCTTACTTCTTTCTTACTTCTTTCTTACTTCTTTCTTCTTTCTTTCTTACTTCTTTCTTACTTCTTTCTTTCTTCTGTCTTCTTTCTTTCTTCTTTCTTCTTTCTTACTTCTTTCTTCTTTCTTTCTTTCTTCTTTCTTACTTCTTTCTTACTTCTTTCTTACTTCTTTCTTCTTTCTTTCTTACTTCATTCATTCTTCTTTCTTACTTCTTTCTTCTTTCTTTTTTACTTCTTTCTTACTTCTTTCTTACTTCTTTCTTACTTCATTCATACTTCTTTCTTACTTCTTTCTTCTTTCTTTTTTACTTCTTTCTTACTTCTTTCTTACTTCTTTCTTACTTCTTCCTTTCTTCTTTCTTACTTCTTTCTTTCTTCTTTCTTACTTCTTTCTTACTTCTTTCTTCTTTCTTTCTTACTTCTTTCTTACTTCTTTCTTACTTCTTTCTTACTTCTTTCTTTCTTCTTTCTTACTTCTTTCTTTCTTCTTTCTTACTTCTTTATTACTTCTTTCTTACTTCATTCTAACTACTTTTTTCTTCTTTCTTACTTCTTTCTTACTTCTTTCTTCACTCCTTCTTACTTCTTTCTTACTTCTTTCTTACTTCTTTCTTCATTCCTTCTTCTTTCAAACTTCTTTCTTACTTCTTTCTTACTTCTTTCTTACTTCTTTCTTACTTCTTTCTTAATTCTTTCTTACTTCTTTCTTCTTTCTTTCTTTCTTCTTTCTTACTTCTTTCTTTCTTACTTCTTTCTTTTTTCTTACTTCTTTCTTACTTCTTTCTAACTTCTTTCTTTCTTCTTTCTTTCTTACTTCTTTCTTACTTCTTTCGTACTTCTTTCTTACTTCTTTCTTACTTCTTTCTTTCTTACTTCTTTCTTACTTCTTTCGTACTTCTTTCTTACTTCTTTCTTACTTCTTTCTTACTTCTTTCTTCACTCCTTCTTACTTCTTTCTTACTTCTTTCTTACTTCTTTCTTACTTCTTTCTTACTTCTTTCTTCTTTCTTCATTCCTTCTTACTTCTTTCTTTCTTTCTTCTTTCTTACTTCTTTCTTTCTTCTTTCTTACTTCTTTCTTCTTTCTTACTTCTTTCTTACTTCTTTCTTACTTCTTTCTTTCTTCTTTCTTACTTCTTTCTTTCTTCCTTCTTTCTTCTTTCTTACTGCTTTCTTTCTTCATTCTTACTACTTTCTTACTACTTTCTTACTTCTTTCTTACTTCTTTCTTACTTCTTTCTTACTTCTTTCTTACTTCTTTCTTACTTCTTTCTTACTTCTTTCTTACTTCTTTCTTCTTTCTTACTTCTTTCTTACTTCTTTCTAACTTCTTTCTTTCTTCTTTCTTACTTCTTTATTACTTCTTTCTTACTTCTTTCTAACTTCTTTCTTACTTCTTTCTTACTTCTTTCTTTCTTACTTGTTTGTTACTTCTTTCTTACTTCTTTCTTACTTCTTTCTTCACTCCTTCTTACTTCTTTCTTACTTCTTTCTTACTTCTTTCTTACTTCTTTCTTCATTCCTTCTTACTTCTTTCAAACTTCTTTCTTACTTCTTTCTTACTTCTTTCTTACTTCTTTCTTAATTCTTTCTTACTTCTTTCTTCTTTCTTTCTTTCTTCTTTCTTACTTCTTTCTTTCTTACTTCTTTCTTACTTCTTTCTTACTTCTTTCTAACTTCTTTTTTCTTCTTTCTTACTTCTTTCTTACTTCTTTCTTACTTCTTTCTTCTTTCTTTCTTACTTCTTTCTTACTTCTTTCTTTCTTCTTTCTTACTTCTTTATTACTTCTTTCTTAGTTCTTTCATACTTCTTTCTTACTTCTTTCTTCTTTCTTTCTAACTTCTTTCTTACTTCTTTCTTTCTTCTTTCTTCTTTCTTTCTTCTTTCTTACTTCTTTCTTACTTCTTTCTTTCTTTTTTCTTCTTTCTTTCTTACTTCTTTCTTACTTCTTTCTTACTTCTTTCTTACTTCTTTCTTACTTCTTTCTTACTTCTTTCTTACTTCTTTCTTACTTCTTTCTTACTTCTTTCTTACTTCTTTCTTCATTCCTTCTTACTTCTTTTTCTTTCTTCTTTCTTACTTCTTTCTTACTTCTTTCTTACTTCTTTCTTACTTCTTTCTTACCTCTTTCTTACTTCTTTCTTTCTTCTTTCTTACTTCTTTCTTACTTCTTTCTTACTTCTTTCTTTCTTCTTTCTTACTTCTTTCTATCTTCCTTATTTCTTCTTTCTTACTTCTTTCTTTCTTCTTTCTTACTACTTTCTTACTACTTTCTTACTTCTTTCTTACTTCTTTCTTACTTCTTTCTTACTTCTTTCTTACTTATTTCTTACTTATTTCTTACTTATTTCTTACTACTTTCTTCTTTCTTACTTCTTTCTTACTTCTTTCTTTCTTCTTTCTTGCTTCTTTCTTCTTTCTTCTTTCTTTCTTACTTCTTTCATACTTCTTTCTTACTTCTTTATTCTTTCTTTCTTACTTCTTTCTTACTTCTTTCTTACTTCTTTCTTTCTTTTTTCTTACTTCTTTCTTTCTTCTTTCTTACTTCTTTCTTTCTTCTTTCTTACTTCTTTCTTACTTCTTTCTTACTTCATTCTAACTTCTTTTTTCTTCTTTCTTACTTCTTTCTTACTTCTTTCTTACTTCTTTCTTCTTTCTTTCTTACGTCTTTCTTACTTCTTTCTTACTTCTTTCTTACTTCTTTCTTACTTCTTTCTTACTTCTTTCTTCTTTCTTACTTCTTTCATACTTCTTTCTAACTTCTTTCTTTCTTCTTTCTTTCTTACTTCTTTCTTACTTCTTTCGTACTTCTTTCTTACTTCTTTCTTACTTCTTTCTTTCTTACTTCTTTCTTACTTCTTTCTTTCTTCTTTCTTCTTTCTGTCTTCTTTCTTACTTCTTTCTTACTTCTTTCTTACTTCTTTCTTCTTTCTTTCTTACTTCTTTCTTACTTCTTTCTTTCTTCTGTCTTCTTTCTTTCTTCTTTCTTCTTTCTTACTTCTTTCTTCTTTCTTTCTTTCTTCTTTCTTACTTCTTTCTTACTTCTTTCTTACTTCTTTCTTCTTTCTTTCTTACTTCATTCATTCTTCTTTCTTACTTCTTTCTTCTTTCTTTTTTACTTCTTTCTTACTTCTTTCTTACTTCTTTCTTACTTCTTTCTTACTTCTTCCTTTCTTCTTTCTTACTTCTTTCTTTCTTCTTTCTTACTTCTTTCTTACTTCTTTCTTCTTTCTTTCTTACTTCTTTCTTACTTCTTTCTTACTTCTTTCTTACTTCTTTCTTTCTTCTTTCTTACTTCTTTCTTTCTTCTTTCTTACTTCTTTATTACTTCTTTCTTAGTTCATTCTAACTTCTTTTTTCTTCTTTCTTACTTCTTTCTTACTTCTTTCTTACTTCTTTCTTCTTTCTTTCTTACTTCTTTCTTACTTCTTTCTTACTTCTTTCTTACTTCTTTCTTACTTCTTTCTTTCTTACTTCTTTCTTACTTCTTTCGTACTTCTTTCTTACTTCTTTCTTACTTCTTTCTTACTTCTTTCTTCACTCCTTCTTACTTCTTTCTTACTTCTTTCTTACTTCTTTCTTCATTCCTTCTTACTTCTTTCAAACTTCTTTCATACTTCTTTCTTACTTCTTTCTTACTTCTTTCTTACTTCTTTCTTAATTCTTTCTTACTTCTTTCTTCTTTCTTTCTTTCTTCTTTCTTACTTCTTTCTTTCTTACTTCTTTCTTACTTCTTTCTTACTTCTTTCTTACTTCTTTCTTCTTTCTTTCTTACTTCTTTCTTACTTCTTTTTTACTTCTTTCTTACTTCTTTCTTACTTCTTTCTTTCTTCATTCTTACTTCTTTCTTTCTTCTTTCTTTCTTCTTTCTTACTTCTTTCTTTCTTCTTTCTTACTACTTTCTAACATCTTTCTTTCTTCTTTCTTACTTCTTTCTTACTTCTTTCTTACTTCTTTCTAACTTCTTTTTTCTTCTTTCTTATTTCTTTCTTACTTCTTTCTTACTTCTTTCTTACTTCTTTCTAACTTCTTTTTTCTTCTTTCTTACTTCTTTCTTACTTTTTTCTTACTTCTTTCTTCTTTCTTTCTTACTTCTTTCTTACTTCTTTCTTTCTTCTTTCTTCTTTCTTTCTTCTTTCTTACTTCTTTCTTATTTCTTTCTTACCTCTTTCTTCTTTCTTTCTTACTTCTTTCTTACTTATTTCTTTCTTCTGTCTTCTTTCTTTCTTCTTTCTTACTTCTTTCTTACTTCTTTCTTCTTTCTTTCTTACTTCTTTCTTACTTCTTTCTTACTTCATTCATACTTCTTTCTTACTTCTTTCTTCTTTCTTTTTTACTTCTTTCTTACTTCTTTCTTACTTCTTTCTTACTTCTTCCATTCTTCTTTCTTACTTCTTTCTTTCTTCTTTCTTACTTCTTTCTTACTTCTTTCTTCTTTCTTTCTTACTTCTTTCTTACTTCTTTCTTACTTCTTTCTTACTTCTTTCTTTCTTCTTTCTTACTTCTTTCTTTCTTCTTTCTTACTTCTTTATTACTTCTTTCTTACTTCATTCTAACTACTTTTTTCTTCTTTCTTACTTCTTTCTTACTTCTTTCTTACTTCTTTCTTACTTCTTTCTTACTTCTTTCTTTCTTACTTCTTTCTTACTTCTTTTGTACTTCTTTCTTACTTCTTTCTTACTTCTTTCTTACTTCTTTCTTCACTCCTTCTTACTTCTTTCTTACTTCTTTCTTACTTCTTTCTTCATTCATTCTTACTTCTTTCAAACTTCTTTCTTACTTCTTTCTTACTTCTTTCTTACTTCTTTCTTACTTCTTTCTTAATTCTTTCTTACTTCTTTCTTCTTTCTTTCTTTCTTCTTTCTTACTTCTTTCTTTCTTACTTCTTTCTTCTTTCTTACTTCTTTCTTACTTCTTTCTAACTTCTTTCTTTCTTCTTTCTTTCTTACTTCTTTCTTACTTCTTTCGTACTTCTTTCGTACTTCTTTCTTACTTCTTTCTTTCTTACTTCTTTCTTACTTCTTTCGTACTTCTTTCTTACTTCTTTCTTACTTCTTTCTTACTTCTTTCTTCACTCCTTCTTACTTCTTTCTTACTTCTTTCTTACTTCTTTCTTACTTCTTTCTTACTTCTTTCTTCTTTCTTCATTCCTTCTTACTTCTTTCTTTCTTTCTTCTTTCTTACTTCTTTCTTTCTTCTTTCTTACTTCTTTCTTCTTTCTTACTTCTTTCTTACTTCTTTCTTACTTCTTTCTTTCTTCTTTCTTACTTCTTTCTTTCTTCCTTCTTTCTTCTTTCTTACTTCTTTCTTTCTTCATTCTTACTACTTTCTTACCACTTTCTTACTTCTTTCTTACTTCTTTCTTACTTCTTTCTTACTTCTTTCTTACTTCTTTCTTACTTCTTTCTTACTTCTTTCTTCTTTCTTACTTCTTTCTTACTTCTTTCTAACTTCTTTCTTTCTTCTTTCTTACTTCTTTCTTACTTCTTTCTTACTTCTTTCTAACTTCTTTCTTACTTCTTTCTTACTTCTTTCTTTCTTACTTCTTTGTTACTTCTTTCTTACTTCTTTCTTACTTCTTTCTTCACTCCTTCTTACTTCTTTCTTACTTCTTTGTTACTTCTTTCTTACTTCTTTCTTCATTCCTTCTTACTTCTTTCAAACTTCTTTCTTACTTCTTTCTTACTTCTTTCTTACTTCTTTCTTAATTCTTTCTTACTTCTTTCTTCTTTCTTTCTTTCTTCTTTCTTACTTCTTTCTTTCTTACTTCTTTCTTACTTCTTTCTTACTTCTTTCTAACTTCTTTTTTCTTCTTTCTTACTTCTTTCTTACTTCTTTCTTACTTCTTTCTTCTTTCTTTCTTACTTCTTTCTTACTTCTTTCTTTTTTCTTTCTTCTTTCTTTCTTCTTTCTTACTTCTTTCATACTTCTTTCTTACTTCTTTCTTCTTTCTTTCTTACTACTTTCTTACTTCTTTCTTTCTTCTTTCTTCTTTCTTTCTTCTTTCTTACTTCTTTCTTACTTCTTTCTTTCTTTTTTCTTCTTTCTTTCTTACTTCTTTCTTACTTCTTTCTTACTTCTTTCTTACTTCTTTCTTACTTCTTTCTTACTTCTTTCTTACCTCTTTCTTACTTCTTTCTTTCTTCTTTCTTACTTCTTTCTTCTTTCTTACTTCTTTCTTACTTCTTTCTAACTTCTTTCTTTCTTCTTTCTTACTTCTTTCTTACTTCTTTCTTACTTCTTTCTAACTTCTTTCTTACTTCTTTCTTACTTCTTTCTTTCTTACTTCTTTGTTACTTCTTTCTTACTTCTTTCTTACTTCTTTCTTCACTCCTTCTTACTTCTTTCTTACTTCTTTGTTACTTCTTTCTTACTTCTTTCTTCATTCCTTCTTACTTCTTTCAAACTTCTTTCTTACTTCTTTCTTACTTCTTTCTTACTTCTTTCTTAATTCTTTCTTACTTCTTTCTTCTTTCTTTCTTTCTTCTTTCTTACTTCTTTCTTTCTTACTTCTTTCTTACTTCTTTCTTACTTCTTTCTAACTTCTTTTTTCTTCTTTCTTACTTCTTTCTTACTTCTTTCTTACTTCTTTCTTCTTTCTTTCTTACTTCTTTCTTACTTCTTTCTTTTTTCTTTCTTCTTTCTTTCTTCTTTCTTACTTCTTTCATACTTCTTTCTTACTTCTTTCTTCTTTCTTTCTTACTACTTTCTTACTTCTTTCTTTCTTCTTTCTTCTTTCTTTCTTCTTTCTTACTTCTTTCTTACTTCTTTCTTTCTTTTTTCTTCTTTCTTTCTTACTTCTTTCTTACTTCTTTCTTACTTCTTTCTTACTTCTTTCTTACTTCTTTCTTACTTCTTTCTTACTTCTTTCTTACCTCTTTCTTACTTCTTTATTTCTTCTTTCTTACTTCTTTCTTACTTCTTTTTACTTCTTTCTTTCTTCTTTCTTACTTCTTTCTATCTTCCTTATTTCTTCTTTCTTACTTCTTTCTTTCTTCTTTCTTACTACTTTCTTACTACTTTCTTACTTCTTTCTTACTTCTTTCTTACTTCTTTCTTACTTCTTTCTTACTTCTTTCTTACTTATTTCTTACTTATTTCTTACTACTTTCTTGTTTCTTACTTCTTTCTTACTTCTTTCTTTCTTCTTTCTTGCTTCTTTCTTCTTTCTTCTTTCTTTCTTACTTCTTTCATACTTCTTTCTTACTTCTTTATTCTTTCTTTCTTACTTCTTTCTTACTTCTTTCTTACTTCTTTCTTTCTTTTTTCTTACTTCTTTCTTTCTTCTTTCTTACTTCTTTCTTTCTTCTTTCTTACTTCTTTCTTACTTCTTTCTTACTTCATTCTAACTTCTTTTTTCTTCTTTCTTACTTCTTTCTTACTTCTTTCTTACTTCTTTCTTACTTCTTTCTTACTTCTTTCTTTCTTCTTTCTTACTTCTTTCTTTCTTCTTTCTTACTTCTTTATTACTTCTTTCTTACTTCATTCTAACTACTTTTTTCTTCTTTCTTACTTCTTTCTTACTTCTTTCTTACTTCTTTCTTCTTTCTTTCTTACTTCTTTCTTACTTCTTTCTTTCTTCTTTCTTACTTCTTTCTTACTTCTTTCTTTCTTAATTCTTTCTTACTTCTTTCGTACTTCTTTCTTACTTCTTTCTTACTTCTTTCTTTCTTCTTTCTTCTTTCTTTCTTCTTTCTTACTTCTTTCTTACTTCTTTCTTTCTTTTTTCTTCTTTCTTTCTTACTTCTTTCTTACTTCTTTCTTACTTCTTTCTTACTTCTTTCTTACTTCTTTCTTACTTCTTTCTTACTTCTTTCTTACTTCTTTCTTACTTCTTTCTTCATTCCTTCTTACTTCATTCTTACTTCTTTCTTACTTCTTTCTTCATTCCTTCTTACTTCTTTCAAACTTCTTTCTTACTTCTTTCTTACTTCTTTCTTACTTCTTTCTTACTTCTTTCTTAATTCTTTCTTACTTCTTTCTTCTTTCTTTCTTTCTTCTTTCTTACTTCTTTCTTTCTTACTTCTTTCTTCTTTCTTACTTCTTTCTTACTTCTTTCTAACTTCTTTCTTTCTTCTTTCTTTCTTACTTCTTTCTTACTTCTTTCGTACTTCTTTCTTACTTCTTTCTTACTTCTTTCTTTCTTACTTCTTTCTTACTTCTTTCGTACTTCTTTCTTACTTCTTTCTTACTTCTTTCTTACTTCTTTCTTCACTCCTTCTTTCTTCTTTCTTAGTTCTTTCTTACTTCTTTCTTACTTCTTTCTTACTTCTTTCTTCTTTCTTCATTCCTTCTTACTTCTTTCTTTCTTTCTTCTTTCTTACTTCTTTCTTTCTTCTTTCTTACTTCTTTCTTCTTTCTTACTTCTTTCTTACTTCTTTCTTACTTCTTTCTTTCTTCTTTCTTACTTCTTTCTTTCTTCCTTCTTTCTTCTTTCTTACTTCTTTCTTTCTTCATTCTTACTACTTTCTTACTACTTTCTTACTTCTTTCTTACTTCTTTCTTACTTCTTTCTTACTTCTTTCTTACTTCTTTCTTACTTCTTTCTTACTTCTTTCTTACTTCTTTCTTCTTTCTTACTTCTTTCTTACTTCTTTCTAACTTCTTTCTTTCTTCTTTCTTACTTCTTTCTTACTTCTTTCTTACTTCTTTCTAACTTCTTTCTTACTTCTTTCTTACTTCTTTCTTTCTTACTTCTTTGTTACTTCTTTCTTACTTCTTTCTTCACTCCTTCTTACTTCTTTCTTACTTCTTTCTTACTTCTTTCTTCATTCCTTCTTACTTCTTTCAAACTTCTTTCTTACTTCTTTCTTACTTCTTTCTTACTTCTTTCTTAATTCTTTCTTACTTCTTTCTTCTTTCTTTCTTTCTTCTTTCTTACTTCTT
Source organism: Columba livia (assembly GCF_036013475.1). Taxonomy (NCBI): domain Eukaryota; kingdom Metazoa; phylum Chordata; class Aves; order Columbiformes; family Columbidae; genus Columba; species Columba livia. Next base: position 68,176 of record NW_027043005.1, on the reverse strand, counting down.
TCTTTCTTACTTCTTTCTTACTTCTTTCTTACTTCTTTCTAACTTCTTTTTTCTTCTTTCTTACTTCTTTCTTACTTATTTCTTACTTCTTTCTTCTTTCTTTCTTACTTCTTTCTTACTTCTTTCTTTTTTCTTTCTTCTTTCTTTCTTCTTTCTTACTTCTTTCATACTTCTTTCTTACTTCTTTCTTCTTTCTTTCTTACTTCTTTCTTACTTCTTTCTTTCTTCTTTCTTCTTTCTTTCTTCTTTCTTACTTCTTTCTTACTTCTTTCTTTCTTTTTTCTTCTTTCTTTCTTACTTCTTTCTTACTTCTTTCTTACTTCTTTCTTACTTCTTTCTTACTTCTTTCTTACCTCTTTCTTACTTCTTTCTTTCTTATTTCTTACTTCTTTCTTACTTCTTTTTACTTCTTTCTTTCTTCTTTCTTACTTCTTCCTATCTTCCTTATTTCTTCTTTCTTACTTCTTTCTTTCTTCTTTCTTACTACTTTCTTACTACTTTCTTACTTCTTTCTTACTTCTTACTTACTTCTTTCTTACTTCTTTCTTACTTCTTTCTTACTTATTTCTTACTTATTTCTTACTACTTTCTTCTTTCTTACTTCTTTCTTACTTCTTTCTTTCTTCTTTCTTGCTTCTTTCTTCTTTCTTCTTTCTTTCTTACTTCTTTCATACTTCTTTCTTACTTCTTTATTCTTTCTTTCTTTCTTCTTTCTTACTTCTTTCTTACTTCTTTCTTACTTCTTTCTTACTTCTTTCTTTCTTCTTTCTTACTTCTTTCTTTCTTCTTTCTTACTTCTTTATTACTTCTTTCTTACTTCATTCTAACTACTTTTTTCTTCTTTCTTACTTCTTTCTTACTTCTTTCTTACTTCTTTCTTCTTTCTTTCTTACTTCTTTCTTACTTCTTTCTTTCTTCTTTCTTACTTCTTTCTTACTTCTTTCTTTCTTAATTCTTTCTTACTTCATTCGTACTTCTTTCTTACTTCTTTCTTACTTCTTTCTTTCTTCTTTCTTCTTTCTTTCTTCTTTCTTACTTCTTTCTTACTTCTTTCTTTCTTTTTTCTTCTTTCTTTCTTACTTCTTTCTTACTTCTTTCTTACTTCTTTCTTACTTCTTTCTTACTTCTTTCTTACTTCTTTCTTACTTCTTTCTTACTTCTTTCTTCATTCCTTCTTACTTCTTTTTCTTTCTTCTTTCTTACTTCTTTCTTACTTCTTTCTTACTTCTTTCTTACTTCTTTCTTACCTCTTTCTTACTTCTTTCTTTCTTCTTTCTTACTTCTTTCTTACTTCTTTCTTACTTCTTTCTTTCTTCTTTCTTACTTCTTTCTATCTTCCTTATTTCTTCTTTCTTACTTCTTTCTTTCTTCTTTCTTACTACTTTCTTACTACTTTCTTACTTCTTTCTTACTTCTTTCTTACTTCTTTCTTACTTCTTTCTTACTTCTTTCTTACTTATTTCTTACTTATTTCTTACTACTTTCTTCTTTCTTACTTCTTTCTTACTTCTTTCTTTCTTCTTTCTTGCTTCTTTCTTCTTTCTTCTTTCTTTCTTACTTCTTTCATACTTCTTTCTTACTTCTTTATTCTTTCTTTCTTACTTCTTTCTTACTTCTTTCTTACTTCTTTCTTTCTTTTTTCTTACTTCTTTCTTTCTTCTTTCTTACTTCTTTCTTTCTTCTTTCTTACTTCTTTCTTACTTCTTTCTTACTTCATTCTAACTTCTTTTTTCTTCTTTCTTACTCCTTTCTTACTTCTTTCTTACTTCTTTCTTACTTCTTTTTTACTTCTTTCTTTCTTCTTTCTTACTTCTTTCTTTCTTCTTTCTTACTTCTTTATTACTTCTTTCTTACTTCATTCTAACTACTTTTTTCTTCTTTCTTACTTCTTTCTTACTTCTTTCTTACTTCTTTCTTCTTTCTTTCTTACTTCTTTCTTACTTATTTCTTTCTTCTTTCTTACTTCTTTCTTACTTCTTTCTTTCTTACTTCTTTCTTACTTCTTTCGTACTTCTTTCTTACTTCTTTCTTACTTCTTTCTTACTTCTTTCTTCACTCCTTCTTACTTCTTTCTTACTTCTTTCTTACTTCTTTCTTCATTCCTTCTTACTTCTTTCAAACTTATTTCAAACTTCTTTCTTACTTCTTTCTTACTTCTTTCTTACTTCTTTCTTAATTCCTTCTTACTTCTTTCAATCTTCTTTCTTACTTCTTTCTTACTTCTTTCTTACTTCTTTCTTAATTCTTTCTTACTTCTTTCTTCTTTCTTTCTTTCTTCTTTCTTACTTCTTTCTTTCTTACTTCTTTCTTACTTCTTTCTTACTACTTTCTAACTTCTTTTTTCTTCTTTCTTACTTCTTTCTTACTTCTTTCTTACTTCTTTCTTCTTTCTTTCTTACTTCTTTCTTACTTCTTTCTTTTTTCTTTCTTCTTTCTTTCTTCTTTCTTACTTCTTTCATACTTCTTTCTTACTTCTTTCTTCTTTCTTTCTTACTTCTTTCTTACTTCTTTCTTTCTTATTTCTTCTTTCTTTCTTCTTTCTTACTTCTTTCTTACTTCTTTCTTTCTTTTTTCTTCTTTCTTTCTTACTTCTTTCTTAATTCTTTCTTACTTCTTTCTTACTTCTTTCTTACTTCTTTCTTACCTCTTTCTTACTTCTTTCTTTCTTCTTTCTTACTTCTTTCTTACTTCTTTTTACTTCTTTCTTTCTTCTTTCTTACTTCTTTCTATCTTCCTTATTTCTTCTTTCTTACTTCTTTCTTTCTTCTTTCTTACTACTTTTTTACTACTTTCTTACTTCTTTCTTACTTCTTTCTTACTTCTTTCTTACTTCTTTCTTACTTCTTTCTTACTTATTTCTTACTTATTTCTTACTACTTTCTTCTTTCTTACTTCTTTCTTACTTCTTTCTTTCTTCTTTCTTGCTTCTTTCTTCTTTCTTCTTTCTTTCTTACTTCTTTCATACTTCTTTCTTACTTCTTTATTCTTTCTTTCTTACTTCTTTCTTACTTCTTTCTTACTTCTTTCTTTCTTTTTTCTTACTTCTTTCTTTCTTCTTTCTTACTTCTTTCTTTCTTCTTTCTTACTTCTTTCTTACTTCTTTCTTACTTCATTCTAACTTCTTTTTTCTTCTTTCTTACTTCTTTCTTACTTCTTACTTACTTCTTTCTTACTTCTTTCTTACTTCTTTCTTACTTATTTCTTACTTATTTCTTACTACTTTCTTCTTTCTTACTTCTTTCTTACTTCTTTCTTTCTTCTTTCTTGCTTCTTTCTTCTTTCTTCTTTCTTTCTTACTTCTTTCATACTTCTTTCTTACTTCTTTATTCTTTCTTTCTTACTTCTTTCTTACTTCTTTCTTACTTCTTTCTTTCTTTTTTCTTACTTCTTTCTTTCTTCTTTCTTACTTCTTTCTTTCTTCTTTCTTACTTCTTTCTTACTTCTTTCTTACTTCATTCTAACTTCTTTTTTCTTCTTTCTTACTTCTTTCTTACTTCTTTCTTACTTCTTTCTTACTTCTTTCTTACTTCTTTCTTTCTTCTTTCTTACTTCTTTCTTTCTTCTTTCTTACTTCTTTATTACTTCTTTCTTACTTCATTCTAACTACTTTTTTCTTCTTTCTTACTTCTTTCTTACTTCTTTCTTACTTCTTTCTTCTTTCTTTCTTACTTCATTCTTACTTCTTTCTTTCTTCTTTCTTACTTCTTTCTTACTTCTTTCTTTCTTAATTCTTTCTTACTTCTTTCGTACTTCTTTCTTACTTCTTTCTTACTTCTTTCTTTCTTCTTTCTTCTTTCTTTCTTCTTTCTTTCTTCTTTCTTACTTCTTTCTTACTTCTTTCTTTCTTTTTTCTTCTTTCTTTCTTACTTCTTTCTTACTTCTTTCTTACTTCTTTCTTACTTCTTTCTTACTTCTTTCTTACTTCTTTCTTACTTCTTTCTTCATTCCTTCTTACTTCTTTTTCTTTCTTCTTTCTTACTTCTTTCTTACTTCTTTCTTACTTCTTTCTTACTTCTTTCTTACCTCTTTCTTACTTCTTTCTTTCTTCTTTCTTACTTCTTTCTTACTTCTTTCTTACTTCTTTCTTTCTACTTTCTTACTTCTTTCTATCTTCCTTATTTCTTCTTTCTTACTTCTTTCTTTCTTCTTTCTTACTACTTTCTTACTACTTTCTTACTTCTTTCTTACTTCTTTCTTACTTCTTTCTTACTTCTTTCTTACTTCTTTCTTACTTATTTCTTACTTATTTCTTACTACTTTCTTCTTTCTTACTTCTTTCTTACTTCTTTCTTTCTTCTTTCTTGCTTCTTTCTTCTTTCTTCTTTCTTTCTTACTTCTTTCATACTTCTTTCTTACTTCTTTATTCTTTCTTTCTTACTTCTTTCTTACTTCTTTCTTACTTCTTTCTTTCTTTTTCTTACTTCTTTCTTTCTTCTTTCTTACTTCTTTCTTTCTTCTTTCTTACTTCTTTCTTACTTCTTTCTTACTTCATTCTAACTTCTTTTTTCTTCTTTCTTACTCCTTTCTTACTTCTTTCTTACTTCTTTCTTACTTCTTTTTTACTTCTTTCTTTCTTCTTTCTTACTTCTTTCTTTCTTCTTTCTTACTTCTTTATTACTTCTTTCTTACTTCATTCTAACTACTTTTTTCTTCTTTCTTACTTCTTTCTTACTTCTTTCTTACTTCTTTCTTCTTTCTTTCTTACTTCTTTCTTACTTCTTTCTTTCTTCTTTCTTACTTCTTTCTTACTTCTTTCTTTCTTACTTCTTTCTTACTTCTTTCGTACTTCTTTCTTACTTCTTTCTTACTTCTTTCTTACTTCTTTCTTACTTCTTTCTTCACTCTTTCTTACTTCTTTCTTACTTCTTTCTTACTTCTTTCTTCATTCCTTCTTACTTCTTTCAAACTTATTTCAAACTTCTTTCTTACTTCTTTCTTACTTCTTTCTTACTTCTTTCTTAATTCCTTCTTACTTCTTTCAAACTTCTTTCTTACTTCTTTCTTACTTCTTTCTTACTTCTTTCTTAATTCTTTCTTACTGCTTTCTTCTTTCTTTCTTTCTTCTTTCTTACTTCTTTCTTTCTTACTTCTTTCTTACTTCTTTCTTACTTCTTTCTAACTTCTTTTTTCTTCTTTCTTACTTCTTTCTTACTTCTTTCTTACTTCTTTCTTCTTTCTTTCTTACTTCTTTCTTACTTCTTTCTTTTTTCTTTCTTCTTTCTTTCTTCTTTCTTACTTCTTTCATACTTCTTTCTTACTTCTTTCTTCTTTCTTTCTTACTTCTTTCTTACTTCTTTCTTTCTTATTTCTTCTTTCTTTCTTCTTTCTTACTTCTTTCTTACTTCTTTCTTTCTTTTTTCTTCTTTCTTTCTTACTTCTTTCTTACTTCTTTCTTACTTCTTTCTTACTTCTTTCTTACTTCTTTCTTACTTCTTTCTTACCTCTTTCTTACTTCTTTCTTTCTTCTTTCTTACTTCTTTCTTACTTCTTTTTACTTCTTTCTTTCTTCTTTCTTACTTCTTTCTATCTTCCTTATTTCTTCTTTCTTACTTCTTTCTTTCTTCTTTCTTACTACTTTTTTACTACTTTCTTACTTCTTTCTTACTTCTTTCTTACTTCTTTCTTACTTCTTTCTTACTTCTTTCTTACTTATTTCTTACTTATTTCTTACTACTTTCTTCTTTCTTACTTCTTTCTTACTTCTTTCTTTCTTCTTTCTTGCTTCTTTCTTCTTTCTTCTTTCTTTCTTACTTCTTTCATACTTCTTTCTTACTTCTTTATTCTTTCTTTCTTACTTCTTTCTTACTTCTTTCTTACTTCTTTCTTTCTTTTTTCTTACTTCTTTCTTTCTTCTTTCTTACTTCTTTCTTTCTTCTTTCTTACTTCTTTCTTACTTCTTTCTTACTTCATTCTAACTTCTTTTTTCTTCTTTCTTACTTCTTTCTTACTTCTTTCTTACTTCATTCTTACTTCTTTCTTACTTCTTTCTTTCTTCTTTCTTACTTCTTTCTTTCTTCTTTCTTACTTCTTTATTACTTCTTTCTTACTTCATTCTAACTACTTTTTTCTTCTTTCTTACTTCTTTCTTACTTCTTTCTTCTTTCTTTCTTACTTCTTTCTTACTTCTTTCTTTCTTCTTTCTTACTTCTTTCTTACTTCTTTCTTTCTTAATTCTTTCTTACTTCTTTCGTACTTCTTTCTTACTTCTTTCTTACTTCTTTCTTTCTTCTTTCTTCTTTCTTTCTTCTTTCTTACTTCTTTCTTACTTCTTTCTTTCTTTTTTCTTCTTTCTTTCTTACTTCTTTCTTACTTCTTTCTTACTTCTTTCTTACTTCTTTCTTACTTCTTTCTTACTTCTTTCTTACTTCTTTCTTACTTCTTTCTTACTTCTTTCTTCATTCCTTCTTACTTCTTTCTTACTTCTTTCTTACTTCTTTCTTCATTCCTTCTTACTTCTTTCAAACTTCTTTCTTACTTCTTTCTTACTTCTTTCTTACTTCTTTCTTACTTCTTTCTTAATTCTTTCTTACTTCTTTCTTCTTTCTTTCTTTCTTCTTTCTTACTTCTTTCTTTCTTACTTCTTTCTTCTTTCTTACTTCTTTCTTACTTCTTTCTAACTTCTTTCTTTCTTCTTTCTTTCTTACTTCTTTCTTACTTCTTTCGTACTTCTTTCTTACTTCTTTCTTACTTCTTTCTTTCTTACTTCTTTCTTACTTCTTTCGTACTTCTTTCTTACTTCTTTCTTACTTCTTTCTTACTTCTTTCTTCACTCCTTCTTACTTCTTTCTTACTTCTTTCTTACTTCTTTCTTACTTCTTTCTTACTTCTTTCTTCTTTCTTCATTCCTTCTTACTTCTTTCTTTCTTTCTTCTTTCTTACTTCTTTCTTTCTTCTTTCTTACTTCTTTCTTCTTTCTTACTTCTTTCTTACTTCTTTCTTACTTCTTTCTTTCTTCTTTCTTACTTCTTTCTTTCTTCCTTCTTTCTTCTTTCTTACTTCTTTCTTTCTTCATTCTTACTACTTTCTTACTACTTTCTTACTTCTTTCTTACTTCTTTCTTACTTCTTTCTTACTTCTTTCTTACTTCTTTCTTACTTCTTTCTTACTTCTTTCTTACTTCTTTCTTCTTTCTTACTTCTTTCTTACTTCTTTCTAACTTCTTTCTTTCTTCTTTCTTACTTCTTTCTTACTTCTTTCTTACTTCTTTCTAACTTCTTTCTTACTTCTTTCTTACTTCTTTCTTTCTTACTTCTTTGTTACTTCTTTCTTACTTCTTTCTTCACTCCTTCTTACTTCTTTCTTACTTCTTTCTTACTTCTTTCTTCATTCCTTCTTACTTCTTTCAAACTTCTTTCTTACTTCTTTCTTACTTCTTTCTTACTTCTTTCTTAATTCTTTCTTACTTCTTTCTTCTTTCTTTCTTTCTTCTTTCTTACTTCTTTCTTTCTTACTTCTTTCTTACTTCTTTCTTACTTCTTTCTAACTTCTTTCTTTCTTTTTTCTTCTTTCTTTCTTACTTCTTTCTTACTTCTTTCTTACTTCTTTCTTACTTCTTTCTTACTTCTTTCTTACTTCTTTCTTACCTCTTTCTTACTTCTTTCTTTCTTCTTTCTTACTTCTTTCTTACTTCTTTTTACTTCTTTCTTTCTTCTTTCTTACTTCTTTCTATCTTCCTTATTTCTTCTTTCTTACTTCTTTCTTTCTTCTTTCTTACTACTTTCTTACTACTTTCTTACTTCTTTCTTACTTCTTTCTTACTTCTTTCTTACTTCTTTCTTACTTCTTTCTTACTTATTTCTTACTTATTTCTTACTACTTTCTTCTTTCTTACTTCTTTCTTACTTCTTTCTTTCTTCTTTCTTGCTTCTTTCTTCTTTCTTCTTTCTTTCTTACTTCTTTCATACTTCTTTCTTACTTCTTTATTCTTTCTTTCTTACTTCTTTCTTACTTCTTTCTTACTTTTTTCTTTCTTTTTTCTTACTTCTTTCTTTCTTCTTTCTTACTTCTTTCTTTCTTCTTTCTTACTTCTTTCTTACTTCTTTCTTACTTCATTCTAACTTCTTTTTTCTTCTTTCTTACTTCTTTCTTACTTCTTTCTTACTTCTTTCTTACTTCTTTCTTTCTTCTTTCTTACTTCTTTCTTTCTTCTTTCTTACTTCTTTATTACTTCTTTCTTACTTCATTCTAACTACTTTTTTCTTCTTTCTTACTTCTTTCTTACTTCTTTCTTACTTCTTTCTTCTTTCTTTCTTACTTCTTTCTTACTTCTTTCTTTCTTCTTTCTTACTTCTTTCTTACTTCTTTCTTTCTTAATTCTTTCTTACTTCTTTCGTACTTCTTTCTTACTTCTTTCTTACTTCTTTCTTTCTTCTTTCTTCTTTCTTTCTTCTTTCTTACTTCATTCTTACTTCTTTCTTTCTTTTTTCTTCTTTCTTTCTTACTTCTTTCTTACTTCTTTCTTACTTCTTTCTTACTTCTTTCTTACTTCTTTCTTACTTCTTTCTTACTTCTTTCTTACTTCTTTCTTCATTCCTTCTTACTTCTTTCTTACTTCTTTCTTACTTCTTTCTTCATTCCTTCTTACTTCTTTCAAACTTCTTTCTTACTTCTTTCTTACTTCTTTCTTACTTCTTTCTTACTTCTTTCTTAATTCTTTCTTACTTCTTTCTTCTTTCTTTCTTTCTTCTTTCTTACTTCTTTCTTTCTTACTTCTTTCTTCTTTCTTACGTCTTTCTTACTTCTTTCTAACTTCTTTCTTTCTTCTTTCTTTCTTACTTCTTTCTTACTTCTTTCGTACTTCTTTCTTACTTCTTTCTTACTTCTTTCTTACTTCTTTCTTACTTCTTTCTTACTTCTTTCTTCTTTCTTACTTCTTTCTTACTTCTTTCTAACTTCTTTCTTTCTTCTTTCTTACTTCTTTCTTACTTCTTTCTTACTTCTTTCTAACTTCTTTCTTACTTCTTTCTTACTTCTTTCTTTCTTACTTCTTTGTTACTTCTTTCTTACTTCTTTCTTCACTCCTTCTTACTTCTTTCTTACTTCTTTCTTACTTCTTTCTTCATTCCTTCTTACTTCTTTCAAACTTCTTTCTTACTTCTTTCTTACTTCTTTCTTACTTCTTTCTTAATTCTTTCTTACTTCTTTCTTCTTTCTTTCTTTCTTCTTTCTTACATCTTTCTTTCTTACTTCTTTCTTACTTCTTTCTAACTTCTTTTTTCTTCTTTCTTACTTCTTTCTTACTTATTTCTTACTTCTTTCTTCTTTCTTTCTTACTTCTTTCTTACTTCTTTCTTTTTTCTTTCTTCTTTCTTTCTTCTTTCTTACTTCTTTCATACTTCTTTCTTACTTCTTTCTTCTTTCTTTCTTACTTCTTTCTTACTTCTTTCTTTCTTCTTTCTTCTTTCTTTCTTCTTTCTTACTTCTTTCTTACTTCTTTCTTACCTCTTTCTTACTTCTTTCTTTCTTCTTTCTTACTTCTTTCTTACTTCTTTTTACTTCTTTCTTTCTTCTTTCTTACTTCTTTCTATCTTCCTTATTTCTTCTTTCTTACTTCTTTCTTTCTTCTTTCTTACTACTTTCTTACTACTTTCTTACTTCTTTCTTACTTCTTACTTACTTCTTTCTTACTTCTTTCTTACTTCTTTCTTACTTATTTCTTACTTATTTCTTACTACTTTCTTCTTTCTTACTTCTTTCTTACTTCTTTCTTTCTTCTTTCTTGCTTCTTTCTTCTTTCTTCTTTCTTTCTTACTTCTTTCATACTTCTTTCTTACTTCTTTATTCTTTCTTTCTTACTTCTTTCTTACTTCTTTCTTACTTCTTTCTTTCTTTTTTCTTACTTCTTTCTTTCTTCTTTCTTACTTCTTTCTTTCTTCTTTCTTACTTCTTTCTTACTTCTTTCTTACTTCATTCTAACTTCTTTTTTCTTCTTTCTTACTTCTTTCTTACTTCTTTCTTACTTCTTTCTTACTTCTTTCTTACTTCTTTCTTTCTTCTTTCTTACTTCTTTCTTTCTTCTTTCTTACTTCTTTATTACTTCTTTCTTACTTCATTCTAACTACTTTTTTCTTCTTTCTTACTTCTTTCTTACTTCTTTCTTACTTCTTTCTTCTTTCTTTCTTACTTCTTTCTTACTTCTTTCTTTCTTCTTTCTTACTTCTTTCTTACTTCTTTCTTTCTTAATTCTTTCTTACTTCTTTCGTACTTCTTTCTTACTTCTTTCTTACTTCTTTCTTTCTTCTTTCTTCTTTCTTTCTTCTTTCTTACTTCTTTCTTACTTCTTTCTTTCTTTTTTCTTCTTTCTTTCTTACTTCTTTCTTACTTCTTTCTTACTTCTTTCTTACTTCTTTCTTACTTCTTTCTTACTTCTTTCTTACTTCTTTCTTACTTCTTTCTTCATTCCTTCTTACTTCTTTTTCTTTCTTCTTTCTTACTTCTTTCTTACTTCTTTCTTACTTCTTTCTTACTTCTTTCTTACCTCTTTCTTACTTCTTTCTTTCTTCTTTCTTACTTCTTTCTTACTTCTTTCTTACTTCTTTCTTTCTTCTTTCTTACTTCTTTCTATCTTCCTTATTTCTTCTTTCTTACTTCTTTCTTTCTTCTTTCTTACTACTTTCTTACTACTTTCTTACTTCTTTCTTACTTCTTTCTTACTTCTTTCTTACTTCTTTCTTACTTCTTTCTTACTTATTTCTTACTTATTTCTTACTACTTTCTTCTTTCTTACTTCTTTCTTACTTCTTTCTTTCTTCTTTCTTGCTTCTTTCTTCTTTCTTCTTTCTTTCTTACTTCTTTCATACTTCTTTCTTACTTCTTTATTCTTTCTTTCTTACTTCTTTCTTACTTCTTTCTTACTTCTTTCTTTCTTTTTTCTTACTTCTTTCTTTCTTCTTTCGTACTTCTTTCTTACTTCTTTCTTACTTCTTTCTTACTTCTTTCTTACTTCATTCTAACTTCTTTTTTCTTCTTTCTTACTCCTTTCTTACTTCTTTCTTACTTCTTTCTTACTTCTTTTTTACTTCTTTCTTTCTTCTTTCTTACTTCTTTCTTTCTTCTTTCTTACTTCTTTATTACTTCTTTCTTACTTCATTCTAACTACTTTTTTCTTCTTTCTTACTTCTTTCTTACTTCTTTCTTACTTCTTTCTTCTTTCTTTCTTACTTCTTTCTTACTTCTTTCTTCTTTCTTTCTTACTTCTTTCTTACTTCTTTCTTTCTTCTTTCTTACTTCTTTCTTACTTCTTTCTTTCTTACTTCTTTCTTACTTCTTTCGTACTTCTTTCTTACTTCTTTCTTACTTCTTTCTTACTTCTTTCTTTCTTCTTTCTTACTTCTTTCTTACTTCTTTCTTTCTTACTTCTTTCTTACTTCTTTCGTACTTCTTTCTTACTTCTTTCTTACTTCTTTCTTAATTCTTTCTTACTTCTTTCTTCTTTCTTTCTTACTTCTTTCTTACTTCTTTCTTTCTTCTTTCTTACTTCTTTCTTACTTCTTTCTTTCTTACTTCTTTCTTACTTCTTTCTTACTTCTTTCTTACTTCTTTCTTCTTTCTTTCTTACTTCTTTCTTACTTCTTTCTTTTTTCTTTCTTCTTTCTTTCTTCTTTCTTACTTCTTTCATTCTTCTTTCTTACTTCTTTCTTCTTTCTTTCTTACTTCTTTCTTACTTCTTTCTTTCTTATTTCTTATTTCTTTCTTCTTTCTTACTTCTTTCTTACTTCTTTCTTTCTTTTTTCTTCTTTCTTTCTTACTTCTTTCTTACTACTTTCTTACTTCTTTCTTACTTCTTTCTTACTTCTTTCTTACCTCTTTCTTACTTCTTTCTTTCTTCTTTCTTACTTCTTTCTTACTTCTTTTTACTTCTTTCTTTCTTCTTTCTTACTTCTTTCTATCTTCCTTATTTCTTCTTTCTTACTTCTTTCTTTCTTCTTTCTTACTACTTTTTTACTACTTTCTTACTTCTTTCTTACTTCTTTCTTACTTCTTTCTTACTTCTTTCTTCTTTCTTACTTATTTCTTACTTATTTCTTACTACTTTCTTCTTTCTTACTTCTTTCTTACTTCTTTCTTTCTTCTTTCTTGCTTCTTTCTTCTTTCTTCTTTCTTTCTTACTTCTTTCATACTTCTTTCTTACTTCTTTATTCTTTCTTTACTTCTTTCTTACTTCTTTCTTACTTCTTTCTTTCTTTTTTCTTACTTCTTTCTTTCTTCTTTCTTACTTCTTTCTTTCTTCTTTCTTACTTCTTTCTTACTTCTTTCTTACTTCATTCTAACTTCTTTTTTCTTCTTTCTTACTTCTTTCTTACTTCTTTCTTACTTCTTTCTTACTTCTTTCTTACTTCTTTCTTTCTTCTTTCTTACTTCTTTCTTTCTTCTTTCTTACTTCTTTATTACTTCTTTCTTACTTCATTCTAACTACTTTTTTCTTCTTTCTTACTTCTTTCTTACTTCTTTCTTACTTCTTTCTTCTTTCTTTCTTACTTCTTTCTTACTTCTTTCTTTCTTCTTTCTTACTTCTTTCTTACTTCTTTCTTTCTTAATTCTTTCTTACTTCTTTCGTACTTCTTTCTTACTTCTTTCTTACTTCTTTCTTTCTTCTTTCTTCTTTCTTTCTTCTTTCTTACTTCTTTCTTACCTCTTTCTTTCTTTTTTCTTCTTTCTTTCTTACTTCTTTCTTACTTCTTTCTTACTTCTTTCTTACTTCTTTCTTACTTCTTTCTTACTTCTTTCTTACTTCTTTCTTACTTCTTTCTTACTTCTTTCTTCATTCCTTCTTACTTCTTTCTTACTTCTTTCTTACTTCTTTCTTCATTCCTTCTTACTTCTTTCAAACTTCTTTCTTACTTCTTTCTTACTTCTTTCTTACTTCTTTCTTACTTCTTTCTTACTTCTTTCTTACTTCTTTCTTAATTCTTTCTTACTTCTTTCTTCTTTCTTTCTTTCTTCTTTCTTACTTCTTTCTTTCTTACTTCTTTCTTCTTTCTTACTTCTTTCTTACTTCTTTCTAACTTCTTTCTTTCTTCTTTCTTTCTTACTTCTTTCTTACTTCTTTCGTACTTCTTTCTTACTTCTTTCTTACTTCTTTCTTTCTTACTTCTTTCTTACTTCTTTCGTACTTCTTTCTTACTTCTTTCTTACTTCTTTCTTACTTCTTTCTTCACTCCTTCTTACTTCTTTCTTACTTCTTTCTTACTTCTTTCTTACTTCTTTCTTACTTCTTTCTTCTTTCTTCATTCCTTCTTACTTCTTTCTTTCTTTCTTCTTTCTTACTTCTTTCTTTCTTCTTTCTTACTTCTTTCTTCTTTCTTACTTCTTTCTTACTTCTTTCTTACTTCTTTCTTTCTTCTTTCTTACTTCTTTCTTTCTTCCTTCTTTCTTCTTTCTTACTTCTTTCTTTCTTCATTCTTACTACTTTCTTACTACTTTCTTACTTCTTTCTTACTTCTTTCTTACTTCTTTCTTACTTCTTTCTTACTTCTTTCTTACTTCTTTCTTATTCTTTCTTACTTCTTTCTTCTTTCTTTCTTTCTTCTTTCTTACTTCTTTCTTTCTTACTTCTTTCTTCTTTCTTACTTCTTTCTTACTTCTTTCTAACTTCTTTCTTTCTTCTTTCTTTCTTACTTCTTTCTTACTTCTTTCGTACTTCTTTCTTACTTCTTTCTTACTTCTTTCTTTCTTACTTCTTTCTTACTTCTTTCGTACTTCTTTCTTACTTCTTTCTTACTTCTTTCTTACTTCTTTCTTCACTCCTTCTTACTTCTTTCTTACTTCTTTCTTACTTCTTTCTTACTTCTTTCTTACTTCTTTCTTCTTTCTTCATTCCTTCTTACTTCTTTCTTTCTTTCTTCTTTCTTACTTCTTTCTTTCTTCTTTCTTACTTCTTTCTTCTTTCTTACTTCTTTCTTACTTCTTTCTTACTTCTTTCTTTCTTCTTTCTTACTTCTTTCTTTCTTCCTTCTTTCTTCTTTCTTACTTCTTTCTTTCTTCATTCTTACTACTTTCTTACTACTTTCTTACTTCTTTCTTACTTCTTTCTTACTTCTTTCTTACTTCTTTCTTACTTCTTTCTTACTTCTTTCTTACTTCTTTCTTACTTCTTTCTTCTTTCTTACTTCTTTCTTACTTCTTTCTAACTTCTTTCTTTCTTCTTTCTTACTTCTTTCTTACTTCTTTCTTACTTCTTTCTAACTTCTTTCTTACTTCTTTCTTACTTCTTTCTTTCTTACTTCTTTGTTACTTCTTTCTTACTTCTTTCTTCACTCCTTCTTACTTCTTTCTTACTTCTTTCTTACTTCTTTCTTCATTCCTTCTTACTTCTTTCAAACTTCTTTCTTACTTCTTTCTTACTTCTTTCTTACTTCTTTCTTAATTCTTTCTTACTTCTTTCTTCTTTCTTTCTTTCTTCTTTCTTACTTCTTTCTTTCTTACTTCTTTCTTACTTCTTTCTTACTTCTTTCTAACTTCTTTCTTTCTTTTTTCTTCTTTCTTTCTTACTTCTTTCTTACTTCTTTCTTACTTCTTTCTTACTTCTTTCTTACTTCTTTCTTACTTCTTTCTTACCTCTTTCTTACTTCTTTCTTTCTTCTTTCTTACTTCTTTCTTACTTCTTTTTACTTCTTTCTTTCTTCTTTCTTACTTCTTTCTATCTTCCTTATTTCTTCTTTCTTACTTCTTTCTTTCTTCTTTCTTACTACTTTCTTACTACTTTCTTACTTCTTTCTTACTTCTTTCTTACTTCTTTCTTACTTCTTTCTTACTTCTTTCTTACTTATTTCTTACTTATTTCTTACTACTTTCTTCTTTCTTACTTCTTTCTTACTTCTTTCTTTCTTCTTTCTTGCTTCTTTCTTCTTTCTTCTTTCTTTCTTACTTCTTTCATACTTCTTTCTTACTTCTTTATTCTTTCTTTCTTACTTCTTTCTTACTTCTTTCTTACTTCTTTCTTTCTCTTTTCTTACTTCTTTCTTTCTTCTTTCTTACTTCTTTCTTTCTTCTTTCTTACTTCTTTCTTACTTCTTTCTTACTTCATTCTAACTTCTTTTTTCTTCTTTCTTACTTCTTTCTTACTTCTTTCTTACTTCTTTCTTACTTCTTTCTTACTTCTTTCTTTCTTCTTTCTTACTTCTTTCTTTCTTCTTTCTTACTTCTTTATTACTTCTTTCTTACTTCATTCTAACTACTTTTTTCTTCTTTCTTACTTCTTTCTTACTTCTTTCTTACTTCTTTCTTCTTTCTTTCTTACTTCTTTCTTACTTCTTTCTTTCTTCTTTCTTACTTCTTTCTTACTTCTTTCTTTCTTAATTCTTTCTTACTTCTTTCGTACTTCTTTCTTACTTCTTTCTTACTTCTTTCTTTCTTCTTTCTTCTTTCTTTCTTCTTTCTTACTTCTTTCTTACTTCTTTCTTTCTTTTTTCTTCTTTCTTTCTTACTTCTTTCTTACTTCTTTCTTACTTCTTTCTTACTTCTTTCTTACTTCTTTCTTACTTCTTTCTTACTTCTTTCTTACTTCTTTCTTCATTCCTTCTTACTTCTTTCTTACTTCTTTCTTACTTCTTTCTTCATTCCTTCTTACTTCTTTCAAACTTCTTTCTTACTTCTTTCTTACTTCTTTCTTACTTCTTTCTTACTTCTTTCTTAATTCTTTCTTACTTCTTTCTTCTTTCTTTCTTTCTTCTTTCTTACTTCTTTCTTTCTTACTTCTTTCTTTCTTACTTCTTTCTTCTTTCTTACTTCTTTCTTACTTCTTTCTAACTTCTTTCTTTCTTCTTTCTTTCTTACTTCTTTCTTACTTCTTTCGTACTTCTTTCTTACTTCTTTCTTACTTCTTTCTTTCTTACTTCTTTCTTACTTCTTTCGTACTTCTTTCTTACTTCTTTCTTACTTCTTTCTTACTTCTTTCTTCACTCCTTCTTACTTCTTTCTTACTTCTTTCTTACTTCTTTCTTACTTCTTTCTTACTTCTTTCTTCTTTCTTCATTCCTTCTTACTTCTTTCTTTCTTTCTTCTTTCTTACTTCTTTCTTTCTTCTTTCTTACTTCTTTCTTCTTTCTTACTTCTTTCTTACTTCTTTCTTACTTCTTTCTTTCTTCTTTCTTACTTCTTTCTTTCTTCCTTCTTTCTTCTTTCTTACTTCTTTCTTTCTTCATTCTTACTACTTTCTTACTACTTTCTTACTTCTTTCTTACTTCTTTCTTACTTCTTTCTTACTTCTTTCTTACTTCTTTCTTACTTCTTTCTTACTTCTTTCTTACTTCTTTCTTCTTTCTTACTTCTTTCTTACTTCTTTCTAACTTCTTTCTTTCTTCTTTCTTACTTCTTTCTTACTTCTTTCTTACTTCTTTCTAACTTCTTTCTTACTTCTTTCTTACTTCTTTCTTTCTTACTTCTTTGTTACTTCTTTCTTACTTCTTTCTTCACTCCTTCTTACTTCTTTCTTACTTCTTTCTTACTTCTTTCTTCATTCCTTCTTACTTCTTTCAAACTTCTTTCTTACTTCTTTCTTACTTCTTTCTTACTTCTTTCTTAATTCTTTCTTACTTCTTTCTTCTTTCTTTCTTTCTTCTTTCTTACTTCTTTCTTTCTTACTTCTTTCTTACTTCTTTCTTACTTCTTTCTAACTTCTTTTTTCTTCTTTCTTACTTCTTTCTTACTTATTTCTTACTTCTTTCTTCTTTCTTTCTTACTTCTTTCTTACTTCTTTCTTTTTTCTTTCTTCTTTCTTTCTTCTTTCTTACTTCTTTCATACTTCTTTCTTACTTCTTTCTTCTTTCTTTCTTACTTCTTTCTTACTTCTTTCTTTCTTCTTTCTTCTTTCTTTCTTCTTTCTTACTTCTTTCTTACTTCTTTCTTTCTTTTTTCTTCTTTCTTTCTTACTTCTTTCTTACTTCTTTCTTACTTCTTTCTTACTTCTTTCTTACTTCTTTCTTACCTCTTTCTTACTTCTTTCTTTCTTCTTTCTTACTTCTTTCTTACTTCTTTTTACTTCTTTCTTTCTTCTTTCTTACTTCTTTCTATCTTCCTTATTTCTTCTTTCTTACTTCTTTCTTTCTTCTTTCTTACTACTTTCTTACTACTTTCTTACTTCTTTCTTACTTCTTACTTACTTCTTTCTTACTTCTTTCTTACTTCTTTCTTACTTATTTCTTACTTATTTCTTACTACTTTCTTCTTTCTTACTTCTTTCTTACTTCTTTCTTTCTTCTTTCTTGCTTCTTTCTTCTTTCTTCTTTCTTTCTTACTTCTTTCATACTTCTTTCTTACTTCTTTATTCTTTCTTTCTTACTTCTTTCTTACTTCTTTCTTACTTCTTTCTTTCTTTTTTCTTACTTCTTTCTTTCTTCTTTCTTACTTCTTTCTTTCTTCTTTCTTACTTCTTTCTTACTTCTTTCTTACTTCATTCTAACTTCTTTTTTCTTCTTTCTTACTTCTTTCTTACTTCTTTCTTACTTCTTTCTTACTTCTTTCTTACTTCTTTCTTTCTTCTTTCTTACTTCTTTCTTTCTTCTTTCTTACTTCTTTATTACTTCTTTCTTACTTCATTCTAACTACTTTTTTCTTCTTTCTTACTTCTTTCTTACTTCTTTCTTACTTCTTTCTTCTTTCTTTCTTACTTCTTTCTTACTTCTTTCTTTCTTCTTTCTTACTTCTTTCTTACTTCTTTCTTTCTTAATTCTTTCTTACTTCTTTCGTAATTCTTTCTTACTTCTTTCTTACTTCTTTCTTTCTTCTTTCTTCTTTCTTTCTTCTTTCTTACTTCTTTCTTACTTCTTTCTTTCTTTTTTCTTCTTTCTTTCTTACTTCTTTCTTACTTCTTTCTTACTTCTTTCTTACTTCTTTCTTACTTCTTTCTTACTTCTTTCTTACTTCTTTCTTACTTCTTTCTTCATTCCTTCTTACTTCTTTTTCTTTCTTCTTTCTTACTTCTTTCTTACTTCTTTCTTACTTCTTTCTTACTTCTTTCTTACCTCTTTCTTACTTCTTTCTTTCTTCTTTCTTACTTCTTTCTTACTTCTTTCTTACTTCTTTCTTTCTTCTTTCTTACTTCTTTCTATCTTCCTTATTTCTTCTTTCTTACTTCTTTCTTTCTTCTTTCTTACTACTTTCTTACTACTTTCTTACTTCTTTCTTACTTCTTTCTTACTTCTTTCTTACTTCTTTCTTACTTCTTTCTTACTTATTTCTTACTTATTTCTTACTACTTTCTTCTTTCTTACTTCTTTCTTACTTCTTTCTTTCTTCTTTCTTGCTTCTTTCTTCTTTCTTCTTTCTTTCTTACTTCTTTCATACTTCTTTCTTACTTCTTTATTCTTTCTTTCTTACTTCTTTCTTACTTCTTTCTTACTTCTTTCTTTCTTTTTTCTTACTTCTTTCTTTCTTCTTTCTTACTTCTTTCTTTCTTCTTTCTTACTTCTTTCTTACTTCTTTCTTACTTCATTCTAACTTCTTTTTTCTTCTTTCTTACTCCTTTCTTACTTCTTTCTTACTTCTTTCTTACTTCTTTTTTACTTCTTTCTTTCTTCTTTCTTACTTCTTTCTTTCTTCTTTCTTACTTCTTTATTACTTCTTTCTTACTTCATTCTAACTACTTTTTTCTTCTTTCTTACTTCTTTCTTACTTCTTTCTTACTTCTTTCTTCTTTCTTTCTTACTTCTTTCTTACTTCTTTCTTTCTTCTTTCTTACTTCTTTCTTACTTCTTTCTTTCTTACTTCTTTCTTACTTCTTTCGTACTTCTTTCTTACTTCTTTCTTACTTCTTTCTTACTTCTTTCTTCACTCCTTCTTACTTCTTTCTTACTTCTTTCTTACTTCTTTCTTCATTCCTTCTTACTTCTTTCAAACTTATTTCTTACTTCTTTCTTACTTCTTTCTTACTTCTTTCTTAATTCTTTCTTACTTCTTTCTTCTTTCTTTCTTTCTTCTTTCTTACTTCTTTCTTTCTTACTTCTTTCTTACTTCTTTCTTACTTCTTTCTAACTTCTTTTTTCTTCTTTCTTACTTCTTTCTTACTTCTTTCTTACTTCTTTCTTCTTTCTTTCTTACTTCTTTCTTACTTCTTTCTTTTTTCTTTCTTCTTTCTTTCTTCTTTCTTACTTCTTTCATACTTCTTTCTTACTTCTTTCTTCTTTCTTTCTTACTTCTTTCTTACTTCTTTCTTTCTTATTTCTTCTTTCTTTCTTCTTTCTTACTTCTTTCTTACTTCTTTCTTTCTTTTTTCTTCTTTCTTTCTTACTTATTTCTTACTTCTTTCTTACTTCTTTCTTACTTCTTTCTTACTTCTTTCTTACTTCTTTCTTACCTCTTTCTTACTTCTTTCTTTCTTCTTTCTTACTTCTTTCTTACTTCTTTTTACTTCTTTCTTTCTTCTTTCTTACTTCTTTCTATCTTCCTTATTTCTTCTTTCTTACTTCTTTCTTTCTTCTTTCTTACTACTTTCTTACTACTTTCTTACTTCTTTCTTACTTCTTTCTTACTTCTTTCTTACTTCTTTCTTACTTCTTTCTTACTTATTTCTTACTTATTTCTTACTACTTTCTTCTTTCTTACTTCTTTCTTACTTCTTTCTTTCTTCTTTCTTGCTTCTTTCTTCTTTCTTCTTTCTTTCTTACTTCTTTCATACTTCTTTCTTACTTCTTTATTCTTTCTTTCTTACTTCTTTCTTACTTCTTTCTTACTTCTTTCTTTCTTTTTTCTTACTTCTTTCTTTCTTCTTTCTTACTTCTTTCTTTCTTCTTTCTTACTTCTTTCTTACTTCTTTCTTACTTCATTCTAACTTCTTTTTTCTTCTTTCTTACTTCTTTCTTACTTCTTTCTTACTTCTTTCTTACTTCTTTCTTACTTCTTTCTTTCTTCTTTCTTACTTCTTTCTTTCTTCTTTCTTACTTCTTTATTACTTTTTTCTTACTTCATTCTAACTACTTTTTTCTTCTTTCTTACTTCTTTCTTACTTCTTTCTTACTTCTTTCTTCTTTCTTTCTTACTTCTTTCTTACTTCTTTCTTTCTTCTTTCTTACTTCTTTCTTACTTCTTTCTTTCTTAATTCTTTCTTACTTCTTTCGTACTTCTTTCTTACTTCTTTCTTACTTCTTTCTTTCTTCTTTCTTCTTTCTTTCTTCTTTCTTACTTCTTTCTTACTTCTTTCTTTCTTTTTTCTTCTTTCTTTCTTACTTCTTTCTTACTTCTTTCTTACTTCTTTCTTACTTCTTTCTTACTTCTTTCTTACTTCTTTCTTACTTCTTTCTTCATTCTTTCTTACTTCTTTTTCTTTCTTCTTTCTTACTTCTTTCTTACTTCTTTCTTACTTCTTTGTTACTTCTTTCTTACCTCTTTCTTACTTCTTTCTTTCTTCTTTCTTACTTCTTTCTTACTTCTTTCTTACTTCTTTCTTACTTCTTTCTTACTTATTTCTTACTTATTTCTTACTACTTTCTTCTTTCTTACTTCTTTCTTACTTCTTTCTTTCTTCTTTCTTGCTTCTTTCTTCTTTCTTCTTTCTTTCTTACTTCTTTCATACTTCTTTCTTACTTCTTTATTCTTTCTTTCTTACTTCTTTCTTACTTCTTTCTTACTTCTTTCTTTCTTTTTTCTTACTTCTTTCTTTCTTCTTTCTTACTTCTTTCTTTCTTCTTTCTTACTTCTTTCTTACTTCTTTCTTACTTCATTCTAACTTCTTTTTTCTTCTTTCTTACTCCTTTCTTACTTCTTTCTTACTTCTTTCTTACTTCTTTTTTACTTCTTTCTTTCTTCTTTCTTACTTCTTTCTTTCTTCTTTCTTACTTCTTTATTACTTCTTTCTTACTTCATTCTAACTACTTTTTTCTTCTTTCTTACTTCTTTCTTACTTCTTTCTTACTTCTTTCTTCTTTCTTTCTTACTTCTTTCTTACTTCTTTCTTTCTTCTTTCTTACTTCTTTCTTACTTCTTTCTTTCTTACTTCTTTCTTACTTCTTTCGTACTTCTTTCTTACTTCTTTCTTACTTCTTTCTTACTTCTTTCTTCACTCCTTCTTACTTCTTTCTTACTTCTTTCTTACTTCTTTCTTCATTCCTTCTTACTTCTTTCAAACTTATTTCTTACTTCTTTCTTACTTCTTTCTTACTTCTTTCTTAATTCTTTCTTACTTCTTTCTTCTTTCTTTCTTTCTTCTTTCTTACTTCTTTCTTTCTTACTTCTTTCTTACTTCTTTCTTACTTCTTTCTAACTTCTTTTTTCTTCTTTCTTACTTCTTTCTTACTTCTTTCTTACTTCATTCTTCTTTCTTTCTTACTTCTTTCTTACTTCTTTCTTTTTTCTTTCTTCTTTCTTTCTTCTTTCTTACTTCTTTCATACTTCTTTCTTACTTCTTTCTTCTTTCTTTCTTACTTCTTTCTTACTTCTTTCTTTCTTATTTCTTCTTTCTTTCTTCTTTCTTACTTCTTTCTTACTTCTTTCTTTCTTTTTTCTTCTTTCTTTCTTACTTATTTCTTACTTCTTTCTTACTTCTTTCTTACTTCTTTCTTACTTCTTTCTTACTTCTTTCTTACCTCTTTCTTACTTATTTCTTTCTTCTTTCTTACTTCTTTCTTACTTCTTTTTACTTCTTTCTTTCTTCTTTCTTACTTCTTTCTATCTTCCTTATTTCTTCTTTCTTACTTCTTTCTTTCTTCTTTCTTACTACTTTCTTACTACTTTCTTACTTCTTTCTTACTTCTTTCTTTCTTCTTTCTTACTTCTTTCTTACTTCTTTCTTACTTATTTCTTACTTATTTCTTACTACTTTCTTCTTTCTTACTTCTTTCTTACTTCTTTCTTTCTTCTTTCTTGCTTCTTTCTTCTTTCTTCTTTCTTTCTTACTTCTTTCATACTTCTTTCTTACTTCTTTATTCTTTCTTTCTTACTTCTTTCTTACTTCTTTCTTACTTCTTTCTTTCTTTTTTCTTACTTCTTTCTTTCTTCTTTCTTACTTCTTTCTTTCTTCTTTCTTACTTCTTTCTTACTTCTTTCTTACTTCATTCTAACTTCTTTTTTCTTCTTTCTTACTTCTTTCTTACTTCTTTCTTACTTCTTTCTTACTTCTTTCTTACTTCTTTCTTTCTTCTTTCTTACTTCTTTCTTTCTTCTTTCTTACTTCTTTATTACTTTTTTCTTACTTCATTCTAACTACTTTTTTCTTCTTTCTTACTTCTTTCTTACTTCTTTCTTACTTCTTTCTTCTTTCTTTCTTACTTCTTTCTTACTTCTTTCTTTCTTCTTTCTTACTTCTTTCTTACTTCTTTCTTTCTTAATTCTTTCTTACTTCTTTCGTACTTCTTTCTTACTTCTTTCTTACTTCTTTCTTTCTTCTTTCTTCTTTCTTTCTTCTTTCTTACTTCTTTCTTACTTCTTTCTTTCTTTTTTCTTCTTTCTTTCTTACTTCTTTCTTACTTCTTTCTTACTTCTTTCTTACTTCTTTCTTACTTCTTTCTTACTTCTTTCTTACTTCTTTCTTACTTCTTTTTCTTTCTTCTTTCTTACTTCTTTCTTACTTCTTTCTTACTTCTTTCTTACTTCTTTCTTACCTCTTTCTTACTTCTTTCTTTCTTCTTTCTTACTTCTTTCTTACTTCTTTCTTACTTCTTTCTTTCTTCTTTCTTACTTCTTTCTATCTTCCTTATTTCTTCTTTCTTACTTCTTTCTTTCTTCTTTCTTACTACTTTCTTACTACTTTCTTACTTCTTTCTTACTTCTTTCTTACTTCTTTCTTACTTCTTTCTTACTTCTTTCTTACTTATTTCTTACTTATTTCTTACTACTTTCTTCTTTCTTACTTCTTTCTTACTTCTTTCTTTCTTCTTTCTTGCTTCTTTCTTCTTTCTTCTTTCTTTCTTACTTCTTTCATACTTCTTTCTTACTTCTTTATTCTTTCTTTCTTACTTCTTTCTTACTTCTTTCTTACTTCTTTCTTTCTTTTTTCTTACTTCTTTCTTTCTTCTTTCTTACTTCTTTCTTTCTTCTTTCTTACTTCTTTCTTACTTCTTTCTTACTTCATTCTAACTTCTTTTTTCTTCTTTTCTACTCCTTTCTTACTTCTTTCTTACTTCTTTCTTACTTCTTTCTTACTTCTTTCTTTCTTCTTTCTTACTTCTTTCTTTCTTCTTTCTTACTTCTTTATTACTTCTTTCTTACTTCATTCTAACTACTTTTTTCTTCTTTCTTACTTCTTTCTTACTTCTTTCTTACTTCTTTCTTCTTTCTTTCTTACTTCTTTCTTACTTCTTTCTTTCTTCTTTCTTACTTCTTTCTTACTTCTTTCTTTCTTACTTCTTTCTTACTTCTTTCGTACTTCTTTCTTACTTCTTTCTTACTTCTTTCTTACTTCTTTCTTCACTCCTTCTTACTTCTTTCTTACTTCTTTCTTACTTCTTTCTTCATTCCTTCTTACTTCTTTCAAACTTATTTCAAACTTCTTTCTTACTTCTTTCTTACTTCTTTCTTAATTCTTTCTTACTTCTTTCTTCTTTCTTTCTTTCTTCTTTCTTACTTCTTTCTTTCTTACTTCTTTCTTACTTCTTTCTAACTTCTTTCTAACTTCTTTTTTCTTCTTTCTTACTTCTTTCTTACTTCTTTCTTACTTCTTTCTTCTTTCTTTCTTACTTCTTTCTTACTTCTTTCTTTCTTCTTTCTTCTTTCTTTCTTCTTTCTTACTTCTTTCTTACTTCTTTCTTACTTCTTTCTTCTTTCTTTCTTACTTCTTTCTTACTTCTTTCTTTCTTCTTTCTTCTTTCTTTCTTCTTTCTTACTTCTTTCTTACTTCTTTCTTTCTTTTTTCTTCTTTCTTTCTTACTTCTTTCTTACTTCTTTCTTACTTCTTTCTTACTTCTTTCTTACTTCTTTCTTACTTCTTTCTTACTTCTTTCTTACTTCTTTCTTACTTCTTTCTTCATTCCTTCTTACTTCTTTTTCTTTCTTCTTTCTTACTTCTTTCTTACTTCTTTCTTACTTCTTTCTTACTTCTTTCTTACCTCTTTCTTACTTCTTTCTTTCTTCTTTCTTACTTCTTTCTAACTTCTTTCTTACTTCTTTCTTTCTTCTTTCTTACTTCTTTCTATCTTCCTTATTTCTTCTTTCTTACTTCTTTCTTTCTTCTTTCTTACTACTTTCTTACTACTTTCTTACTTCTTTCTTACTTCTTTCTTACTTCTTTCTTACTTCTTTCTTACTTCTTTCTTACTTATTTCTTACTTATTTCTTACTACTTTCTTCTTTCTTACTTCTTTCCTACTTCTTTCTTTCTTCTTTCTTGCTTCTTTCTTCTTTCTTCTTTCTTTCTTACCTCTTTCATACTTCTTTCTTACTTCTTTATTCTTTCTTTCTTACTTCTTTCTTACTTCTTTCTTACTTCTTTCTTTCTTTTTTCTTACTTCTTTCTTTCTTCTTTCTTACTTCTTTCTTACTTCTTTCTTACTTCTTTCTTACTTCTTTCTTTCTTCTTTCTTACTTCTTTCTTTCTTCTTTCTTACTTCTTTATTACTTCTTTCTTACTTCATTCTAACTACTTTTTTTTTCTTTCTTACTTCTTTCTTACTTCTTTCTTACTTCTTTCTTCTTTCTTTCTTTCTTCTTTCTTACTTCTTTCTTTCCTCTTTCTTACTTCTTTCTTCTTTCTCACTTCTTTTTTACTTCTTTCTTACTTCTTTCTTACTTCTTTCTTACTTCTTTCTTACTTCTTTCTTACTTCTTTCTTCTTTCTTACTTCTTTCTTACTTCTTTCTAACTTCTTTCTTTCTTCTTTCTTACTTCTTTCCTACTTCTTTCTTACTTCTTTCTAACTTCTTTCTTACTTCTTTCTTACTTCTTTCTTTCTTACTTCTTTGTTACTTCTTTCTTACTTCTTTCTTACTTCTTTCTTCACTCCTTCTTACTTCTTTCTTACTTCTTTCTTACTTCTTTCTTACTTCTTTCTTTCTTACTTCTTTCTTACTTCTTTCTTTCTTCTTTCTTCTTTCTGTCTTCTTTCTTACTTCTTTCTTACTTCTTTCTTACTTCTTTCTTCTTTCTTTCTTACTTCTTTCTTACTTCTTTCTTTCTTCTGTCTTCTTTCTTTCTTCTTTCTTCTTTCTTACTTCTTTCTTACTTCTTCCTTCTTTCTTACTTCTTTCTTACTTCTTTCTTACTTCTTTCTTCTTTCTTTCTTACTTCATTCATTCTTCTTTCTTACTTCTTTCTTCTTTCTTTTTTACTTCTTTCTTACTTCTTTCTTACTTCTTTCTTACTTCTTCCTTTCTTCTTTCTTACTTCTTTCTTACTTCTGTCTTACTTCTTTCTTCTTTCTTTCTTACTTCTTTCTTACTTCTTTCTTACTTCTTTCTTACTTCTTTCTTTCTTAGTTCTTCCTTCTTTCTTTCTTACTTCTTTCTTACTTCTTTATTACTTCTTTCTTACTTCTTTCTAACTTCTTTTTTCTTCTTTCTTACTTCTTTCTTACTTCTTTCTTACTTCTTTCTTCTTTCTTTCTTACTTCTTTCTTACTTCTTTCTTTCTTCTTTCTTCTTTCTTTCTTCTTTCTTACTTCTTTCTTACTTCTTTCTTACCTCTTTCTTCTTTCTTTCTTACTTCTTTCTTACTTCTTTCTTTCTTCTGTCTTCTTTCTTTCTTCTTTCTTACTTCTTTCTTACTTCTTTCTTCTTTCTTTCTTACTTCTTTCTTACTTCTTTCTTACTTCTTTCTTACTTCTTTCTTCTTTCTTTCTTACTTCATTCATACTTCTTTCTTACTTCTTTCTTCTATCTTTTTTACTTCTTTCTTACTTCTTTCTTACTTCTTTCTTACTTCTTCCTTTCTTCTTTCTTACTTCTTTCTTTCTTCTTTCTTACTTCTTTCTTACTTCTTTCTTCTTTCTTTCTTACTTCTTTCTTACTTCTTTCTTACTTCTTTCTTACTTCTTTCTTTCTTCTTTCTTACTTCTTTCTTTCTTCTTTCTTACTTCTTTATTACTTCTTTCTTACTTCATTCTAACTACTTTTTTCTTCTTTCTTACTTCTTTCTTACTTCTTTCTTACTTCTTTCTTCTTACTTTCTTACTTCTTTCTTACTTCTTTCTTACTTCTTTCTTACTTCTTTCTTCACTCCTTCTTACTTCTTTCTTACTTCTTTCTTACTTCTTTCTTCATTCCTTCTTACTTCTTTCAAACTTCTTCTTACTTCTTTCTTACTTCTTTCTTACTTCTTTCTTACTTCTTTCTTAATTCTTTCTTACTTCTTTCTTCTTTCTTCTTTCTTCTTTCTTACTTCTTTCTTTCTTACTTCTTTCTTCTTTCTTACTTCTTTCTTACTTCTTTCTAACTTCTTTCTTTCTTCTTTCTTTCTTACTTCTTTCTTACTTCTTTCGTACTTCTTTCTTACTTCTTTCTTACTTCTTTCTTTCTTACTTCTTTCTTACTTCTTTCGTACTTCTTTCTTACTACTTTCTTACTTCTTTCTTACTTCTTTCTTCACTCCTTCTTACTTCTTTCTTACTTCTTTCTTACTTCTTTCTTACTTCTTTCTTACTTCTTTCTTCTTTCTTCATTCCTTCTTACTTCTTTCTTTCTTTCTTCTTTCTTACTTCTTTCTTTCTTCTTTCTTACTTCTTTCTTCTTTCTTACTTCTTTCTTACTTCTATCTTACTTCTTTCTTTCTTCTTTGTTACTTCTTTCTTTCTTCCTTCTTTCTTCTTTCTTACTTCTTTCTTTCTTCATTCTTACTACTTTCTTACTACTTTCTTACTTCTTTCTTACTTCTTTCTTACTTCTTTCTTACTTCTTTCTTACTTCTTTCTTACTTCTTTCTTACTTCTTTCTTCTTTCTTACTTCTTTCTTACTTCTTTCTTCTTTCTACTTCTTTCTTACTTCTTTCTTACTTCTTTCTAACTTCTTTCTTACTTCTTTCTTACTTCTTTCTTTCTTACTTCTTTGTTACTTCTTTCTTACTTCTTTCTTACTTCTTTCTTCACTCCTTCTTACTCTTTCTTACTTCTTTCTTACTTCTTTCTTACTTCTTTCTTCATTCCTTCTTACTTCTTTCAAACTTCTTTCTTACTTCTTTCTTACTTCTTTCTTACTTCTTTCTTAATTCTTTCTTACTTCTTTCTTTCTTTCTTCTTCTTTCTTACTTCTTTCTTCTTACTTCTTTCTACTTCTTTCTTACTTCTTTCTAACTTCTTTTTTCTTCTTTCTTACTTCTTCTACTTCTTTCTTACTTCTTCTTCTTTCTTCTTACTTCTCTTTCTTACTCTTTCTTACTTCTTTCTTCTTCTTCTTCTTTCTTACTTCTTTCTTACTTCTTTCTTACTTCTTTCTTACTTTCTTTCTTACTTCTTCTTACTTCTTTCTTACTTCTTTCTTACTTCTTTCTTACTTCTTTCTTACTTCTTTCTTCTTCTCTTCTTTCTTCTTTCTTACTTCTTTCTTACTTCTTTCTTACTTCTTTCTTACTTCTTTCTTACTTCTTTCTTTCTTCTTCTTACTTCTTTCTCTTCTTTCTTCTTCTTACTTCTTCTTTCTTCTTTCTTCTTCTTCTTACTCTTTCTACTTCTTTCTTACTTACTTCTTCTTTCTTACTTCTTTCTTACTTCTTTCTTACTTCTTCTTACTTCATTACTTCTTTCTTACTTCTTTCTTCTTCTTACTTCTTCTTACTTCTTCTTACTTCTTTCTTTCTTCTTACTTCTTTCTTCTTTCTTCTTTCTTACTTCTTCTACTTCTTTCTTACTTCTTTCTTACTTCTTTCTTACTTCTTTCTTACTTCTTTCTTACTTCTTTCTTACTTCTTTCTTACTTCTTTCTTTCTTCTTTCTTACTTCTTTCTTACTTCTTTCTTACTTCTTTCTTACTTCTTCTTACTTCTTTCTTACTTCTTTCTTACTTCTTTCTTACTTCTTTCTTACTTCTTTCTTTCTTACTTCTTTCTTACTTCTTTCTTACTTCTTTCTTCTTTCTTACTTCTTTCTTACTCTTCTTCTCTTTCTTACTTCTTTCTTACTTTTCTTCTTTCTTACTTCTTTCTACTCTTTCTTCTTTCTTCTTTCTTACTTCTTTCTACTTCTTTCTCTACTTCTTTCTTCTACTTCTTTCTTACTTCTTTCTTTCTTCTTTCTTCTTCTTTCTTCTTCTTTCTTACTTCTTTCTCCTTTCTTACTTCTTCTACTTCTTTCTTCTTCTTTCTTACTTCTTTCTTCTTCTTCTTACTTCTTCTTTCTTCTTTCTTACTTCTTTCTTCTTCTTCTTTCTTACTTCTTTCTTACTCATTCTTCTTCTTACTTCTTACTTCTTTCTTACTTCTTTTTACTTCTTTCTTACTCTTCTTCTCCTTCTTCTTCTTACTTCTTTCTTCTTTCTTACTTCTTTCTTCTTTCTTCTACTTCTTTCTTACTTCTTTCTTACTTCTTTCTTACTTCTTTCTTTCTTCTTTCTTCTTTCTTCTTCTTACTTCTTTATTACTCTTCTTACATCTTCTAACTTCTTTTTTCTTCTTTCTTACTTCTTTCTTACTTCTTTCTTACTTCTTTCTTCTTTCTTTCTTACTTCTTTCTTACTTCTTTCTTTCTTCTTTCTTCTTTCTTTCTTCTTTCCTACTTCTTTCTTACTTCTTTCTACCTCTTTCTTCTTTCTTTCTTACTTCTTTCTTACTTCTTTCTTTCTTCTGTCTTCTTTCTTCTTCTTTCTTACTTCTTTCTTACTTCTTTCTTCTTTCTTTCTTACTTCTTTCTTACTTCTTTCTTACTTCTTTCTTACTTCTTTCTTACTTCTTTCTTACTTCTTTCTTCTTTCTTTCTTACTTCATTCATACTTCTTTCTACTTCTTTCTTCTATCTTTTTACTTCTTTCTTACTTCTTTCTTACTTCTTTCTGACTTCTTCCTTTCTTCTTTCTTACTTCTTTCTTTCTTCTTTCTTACTTCTTCTTACTTCTTTCTTCTTTCTTTCTTACTTCTTTCTTACTTCTTTCTTACTTCTTTCTTACTTCTTTCTTTCTTCTTTCTTACTTCTTTCTTTCTTCTTTCTTACTTCTTTATTACTTCTTTCTTACTTCATTCTAACTACTTTTTTCTTCTTTCTTACTTCTTTCTTACTTCTTTCTTACTTCTTTCTTCTTACTTTCTTACTTCTTTCTTACTTCTTTCTTACTTCTTTCTTACTTCTTTCTTACTTCTTTCTTCTTACTTCTTTCTTACTTCTTTCGTACTTCTTTCTTACTTCTTTCTTACTTCTTTCTTACTTCTTTCTTCACTCCTTCTTACTTCTTTCTTACTTCTTTCTTACTTCTTTCTTCATTCCTTCTTACTTCTTTCAAACTTCTTTCTTACTTCTTTCTTACTTCTTTCTTACTTCTTTCTTAATTCTTTCATACTTCTTTCTTCTTTCTTTCTTTCTTCTTTCTTACTTCTTTCTTTCTTACTTCTTTCTTCTTTCTTACTTCTTTCTTACTTCTTTCTAACTTCTTTCTTTCTTCTTTCTTTCTTACTTCTTTCTTACTTCTTTCGTACTTCTTTCTTACTTCTTTCTTACTTCTTTCGTACTTCTTTCTTACTTCTTTCTTACTTCTTTCTTACTTCTTTCTTCACTCCTTCTTACTTCTTTCTTACTTCTTTCTTACTTCTTTCTTACTTCTTTCTTACTCTTTCTTCTTCTTCATTCCTTCTTACTTCTTTCTTTCTTTCTTTTTCTTACTTCTTTCTTTCTTCTTTCTTACTTCTTTCTTCTTTCTTACTTCATTCTTACTTCTTCTTACTTCTTTCTTTCTTCTTTCTTACTTCTTTCTTTCTTCCTTCTTTCTTCTTTCTTACTTCTTTCTTTCTTCATTCTTACTACTTTCTTACTACTTTCTTACTTCTTTCTTACTTCTTTCTTACTTCTTTCTTACTTCTTTCTTACTTCTTTCTTCTTTCTTACTTCTTTCTTACTTCTTTCTAACTTCTTTCTTTCTTCTTTCTTACTTCTTTCTTACTTCTTTCTTACTTCTTTCTAACTTCTTTCTTACTTCTTTCTTACTTCTTTCTTTCTTACTTCTTTGTTACTTCTTTCTTACTTCTTTCTTACTTCTTTCTTCACTCCTTCTTACTTCTTTCTTACTTCTTTCTTACTTCTTTCTTACTTCTTTCTTCATTCCTTCTTACTTCTTTCAAACTTCTTTCTTACTTCTTTCTTACTTCTTTCTTAATTCTTTCTTACTTCTTTCTTCTTTCTTTCTTTCTTCTTTCTTACTTCTTTCTTTCTTACTTCTTTCTTACTTCTTTCTTACTTCTTTCTAACTTCTTTTTTCTTCTTTCTTACTTCTTTCTTACTTCTTTCTTACTTCTTTCTTCTTTCTTTCTTACTTCTTTCTTACTTCTTTCTTTCTTCTTTCTTCTTTCTTTCTTCTTTCTTACTTCTTTCATACTTCTTTCTTACTTCTTTATTCTTTCTTTCTTACTTCTTTCTTACTTCTTTCTTTCTTCTTTCTTCTTTCTTTCTTCTTTCTTACTTCTTTCTTACTTCTTTCTTTCTTTTTTCTTCTTTCTTTCTTACTTCTTTCTTACTCTTTCTTACTTCTTTCTTACTTCTTTCTTACTTCTTTCTTACTTCTTTCTTACTTCTTTCTTACTTCTTTCTTCATTCCTTCTTACTTCTTTTCTTTTTCTTTCTTACTTCTTTCTTACTTCTTTCTTACTTCTTTCTTACTTCTTTCTTACCTCTTTCTTACTTCTTTCTTTCTTCTTTCTTACTTCTTTCTTACTTCTTTCTTACTTCTTTCTTTCTTCTTTCTTACTTCTTTCTATCTTCCTTATTTCTTCTTTCTTACTTCTTTCTTTCTTCTTTCTTACTACTGTCTTACTACTTTCTTACTTCTTTCTTACTTCTTTCTTACTTCTTTCTTACTTCTTTCTTACTTCTTTCTTACTTATTTCTTACTTATTTCTTACTACTTTCTTCTTTCTTACTTCTTTCTTACTTCTTTCTTTCTTCTTTCTTGCTTCTTTCTTCTTTCTTCTTTCTTTCTTACTTCTTTCATACTTCTTTCTTACTTCTTTATTCTTTCTTTCTTACTTCTTTCTTACTTCTTTCTTACTTCTTTCTTTCTTTTTCTTACTTCTTTCTTTCTTCTTTCTTACTTCTTTCTTTCTTCTTTCTTACTTCTTTCTTACTTCTTTCTTACTTCATTCTAACTTCTTTTTTCTTCTTTCTTACTTCTTTCTTACTTCTTTCTTACTTCTTTCTTCTTTCTTTCTTACGTCTTTCTTACTTCTTTCTTACTTCTTTCTTACTTCTTTCTTACTTCTTTCTTACTTCTTTCTTCTTTCTTACTTCTTTCTTACTTCTTTCTAACTTCTTTCTTTCTTCTTTCTTTCTTACTTCTTTCTTACTTCTTTCGTACTTCTTTCTTACTTCTTTCTTACTTCTTTCTTTCTTACTTCTTTCTTACTTCTTTCTTTCTTCTTTCTTCTTTCTGTCTTCTTTCTTACTTCTTTCTTACTTCTTTCTTACTTCTTTCTTCTTTCTTTCTTACTTCTTTCTTACTTCTTTCTTTCTTCTGTCTTCTTTCTTTCTTCTTTCTTCTTTCTTACTTCTTTCTTCTTTCTTTCTTCTTTCTTACTTCTTTCTTACTTCTTTCTTACTTCTTTCTTCTTTCTTTCTTACTTCATTCATTCTTCTTTCTTACTTCTTTCTTACTTCTTCCTTTCTTCTTTCTTACTTCTTTCTTACTTCTGTCTTACTTCTTTCTTCTTTCTTTCTTACTTCTTTCTTACTTCTTTCTTACTTCTTTCTTACTTCTTTCTTTCTTCGTTCTTCCTTCTTTCTTTCTTACTTCTTTCTTAATTCTTTATTACTTCTTTCTTACTTCTTTCTAACTTCTTTTTTCTTCTTTCTTACTTCTTTCTTACTTCTTTCTTACTTCTTTCTTCTTTCTTTCTTACTTCTTTCTTACTTCTTTCTTTCTTCTTTCTTCTTTCTTTCTTCTTTCTTACTTCTTTCTTACTTCTTTCTTACCTCTTTCTTCTTTCTTTCTTACTTCTTTCTTACTTCTTTCTTTCTTCTGTCTTCTTTCTTTCTTCTTTCTTACTTCTTTCTTACTTCTTTCTTCTTTCTTTCTTACTTCTTTCTTACTTCTTTCTTACTTCTTTCTTACTTCTTTCTTCTTTCCTTCTTACTTCATTCATACTTCTTTCTTACTTCTTTCTTCTATCTTTTTTACTTCTTTCTTACTTCTTTCTTACTTCTTTCTTACTTCTTCCTTTCTTCTTTCTTACTTCTTTCTTTCTTCTTTCTTACTTCTTTCTTACTTCTTTCTTCTTTCTTTCTTACTTCTTTCTTACTTCTTTCTTACTTCTTTCTTACTTCTTTCTTTCTTCTTTCTTACTTCTTTCTTTCTTCTTTCTTACTTCTTTATTACTTCTTTCTTACTTCATTCTAACTACTTTTTTCTTCTTTCTTACTTCTTTCTTACTTCTTTCTTACTTCTTTCTTCTTACTTTCTTACTTCTTTCTTACTTCTTTCTTACTTCTTTCTTACTTCTTTCTTCATTCCTTCTTACTTCTTTCAAACTTCTTTCTTACTTCTTTCTTACTTCTTTCTTACTTCTTTCTTACTTCTTTCTTAATTCTTTCTTACTTCTTTCTTCTTTCTTTCTTTTTTCTTTCTTACTTCTTTCTTTCTTACTTCTTTCTTCTTTCTTACTTCTTTCTTACTTCTTTCTAACTTCTTTCTTTCTTCTTTCTTTCTTACTTCTTTCTTACTTCTTTCGTACTTCTTTCTTACTTTTTTCTTACTTCTTTCTTTCTTACTTCTTTCTTACTTCTTTCGTACTTCTTTCTTACTACTTTCTTACTTCTTTCTTACTTCTTTCTTCACTCCTTCTTACTTCTTTCTTACTTCTTTCTTACTTCTTTCTTACTTCTTTCTTACTTCTTTCTTCTTTCTTCATTCCTTCTTACTTCTTTCTTTCTTACTTCTTTCTTACTTCTTTCTTTCTTCTTTGTTACTTCTTTCTTTCTTCCTTCTTTCTTCTTTCTTACTTCTTTCTTTCTTCATTCTTACTACTTTCTTACTACTTTCTTACTTCTTTCTTACTTCTTTCTTACTTCTTTCTTACTTCTTTCTTACTTCTTTCTTACTTCTTTCTTACTTCTTTCTTACTTCTTTCTTCTTTCTTACTTCTTTCTTACTTCTTTCTTCTTTCTTACTTCTTTCTTACTTCTTTCTTACTTCTTTCTAACTTCTTTCTTACTTCTTTCTTACTTCTTTCTTTCTTACTTCTTTGTTACTTCTTTCTTACTTCTTTCTTACTTCTTTCTTCACTCCTTCTTACTTCTTTCTTACTTCTTTCTTACTTCTTTCTTACTTCTTTCTTCATTCCTTCTTACTTCTTTCAAACTTCTTTCTTACTTCTTTCTTACTTCTTTCTTACTTCTTTCTTAATTCTGTCTTACTTCTTTCTTTTTCTTTCTTTCTTCTTTCTTACTTCTTTCTTTCTTACTTCTTTCTTACTTCTTTCTTACTTCTTTCTAACTTCTTTTTTCTTCTTTCTTACTTCTTTCTTACTTCTTTCTTACTTCTTTCTTCTTTCTTTCTTACTTCTTTCTTACTTCTTTCTTTCTTCTTTCTTCTTTCTTTCTTCTTTCTTACTTCTTTCTTACTTCTTCCTTTCTTTTTTCTTCTTTCTTTCTTACTTCTTTCTTACTTCTTTCTTACTTCTTTCTTTCTTCTTTCTTCTTTCTGTCTTCTTTGTTACTTCTTTCTTACTTCTTTCTTACTTCTTTCTTCTTTCTTTCTTACTTCTTTCTTACTTCTTTCTTTCTTCTGTCTTCTTTCTTTCTTCTTTCTTCTTTCTTACTTCTTTCTTCTTTCTTTCTTCTTTCTTACTTCTTTCTTACTTCTTTCTTACTTCTTTCTTCTTTCTTTCTTACTTCATTCATTCTTCTTTCTTACTTCTTTCTTCTTTCTTTTTTACTTCTTTCTTACTTCTTTCTTACTTCTTTCTTACTTCTTCCTTTCTTCTTTCTTACTTCTTTCTTTCTTCTTTCTTACTTCTTTCTTCTTTCTTTCTTACTTCTTTCTTACTTCTTTCTTACTTCTTTCTTACTTCTTTCTTTCTTCGTTCTTCCTTCTTTCTTTCTTACTTCTTTCTTACTTCTTTATTACTTCTTTCTTACTTCTTTCTAACTTCTTTTTTCTTCTTTCTTACTTCTTTCTTACTTCTTTCTTACTTCTTTCTTCTTTCTTTCTTACTTCTTTCTTACTTCTTTCTTTCTTCTTTCTTCTTTCTTTCTTCTTTCCTACTTCTTTCTTACTTCTTTCTTACCTCTTTCTTCTTTCTTTCTTACTTCTTTCTTACTTCTTTCTTTCTTCTGTCTTCTTTCTTTCTTCTTTCTTCTTTCTTACTTCTTTCTTCTTTCTTTCTTCTTTCTTACTTCTTTCTTACTTCTTTCTTACTTCTTTCTTCTTTCTTTCTTACTTCATTCATTCTTCTTTCTTACTTCTTTCTTCTTTCTTTTTTACTTCTTTCTTACTTCTTTCTTACTTCTTTCTTACTTCTTCCTTTCTTCTTTCTTACTTCTTTCTTTCTTCTTTCTTACTTCTTTCTTCTTTCTTTCTTACTTCTTTCTTACTTCTTTCTTACTTCTTTCTTACTTCTTTCTTTCTTCGTTCTTCTTTCTTTCTTTCTTACTTCTTTCTTACTTCTTTATTACTTCTTTCTTACTTCTTTCTAACTTCTTTTTTCTTCTTTCTTACTTCTTTCTTACTTCTTTCTTACTTCTTTCTTCTTTCTTTCTTACTTCTTTCTTACTTCTTTCTTTCTTCTTTCTTCTTTCTTTCTTCTTTCCTACTTCTTTCTTACTTCTTTCTTACCTCTTTCTTCTTTCTTTCTTACTTCTTTCTTACTTCTTTCTTTCTTCTGTCTTCTTTCTTTCTTCTTTCTTCTTTCTTACTTCTTTCTTCTTTCTTTCTTCTTTCTTACTTCTTTCTTACTTCTTTCTTACTTCTTTCTTCTTTCTTTCTTACTTCATTCATTCTTCTTTCTTACTTCTTTCTTCTTTCTTTTTTACTTCTTTCTTACTTATTTCTTATTTCTTTCTTACTTCTTCCTTTCTTCTTTCTTACTTCTTTCTTTCTTCTTTCTTACTTCTTTCTTCTTTCTTTCTTACTTCTTTCTTACTTCTTTCTTACTTCTTTCTTACTTCTTTCTTTCTTCGTTCTTCCTTCTTTCTTTCTTACTTCTTTCTTACTTCTTTATTACTTCTTTCTTACTTCTTTCTAACTTCTTTTTTCTTCTTTCTTACTTCTTTCTTACTTCTTTCTTACTTCTTTCTTCTTTCTTTCTTACTTCATTCATACTTCTTTCTTACTTCTTTCTTCTATCTTTTTTACTTCTTTCTTACTTCTTTCTTACTTCTTTCTTACTTCTTCCTTTCTTCTTTCTTACTTCTTTCTTTCTTCTTTCTTACTTCTTTCTTACTTCTTTCTTCTTTCTTTCTTACTTCTTTCTTACTTCTTTCTTACTTCTTTCTTACTTCTTTCTTTCTTCTTTCTTACTTCTTTCTTTCTTCTTTCTTACTTCTTTATTACTTCTTTCTTACTTCATTCTAACTACTTTTTTCTTCTTTCTTACTTCTTTCTTACTTCTTTCTTACTTCTTTCTTCTTACTTTCTTACTTCTTTCTTACTTCTTTCTTACTTCTTTCTTACTTCTTTCTTACTTCTTTCTTTCTTACTTCTTTCTTACTTCTTTCGTACTTCTTTCTTACTTCTTTCTTACTTCTTTCTTACTTCTTTCTTCACTCCTTCTTACTTCTTTCTTACTTCTTTCTTACTTCTTTCTTCATTCCTTCTTACTTCTTTCAAACTTCTTTCTTACTTCTTTCTTACTTCTTTCTTACTTCTTTCTTACTTCTTTCTTAATTCTTTCATACTTCTTTCTTCTTTCTTTCTTTCTTCTTTCTTACTTCTTTCTTTCTTACTTCTTTCTTCTTTCTTACTTCTTTCTTACTTCTTTCTAACTTCTTTCTTTCTTCTTTCTTTCTTACTTCTTTCTTACTTCTTTCGTACTTCTTTCTTACTTCTTTCTTACTTCTTTCGTACTTCTTTCTTACTTCTTTCTTACTTCTTTCTTACTTCTTTCTTCACTCCTTCTTACTTCTTTCTTACTTCTTTCTTACTTCTTTCTTACTTCTTTCTTACTTCTTTCTTCTTTCTTCATTCCTTCTTACTTCTTTCTTTCTTTCTTTTTCTTACTTCTTTCTTTCTTCTTTCTTACTTCTTTCTTCTTTCTTACTTCTTTCTTACTTCTTTCTTTCTTCTTTCTTACTTCTTTCTTTCTTCCTTCTTTCTTCTTTCTTACTTCTTTCTTTCTTCATTCTTACTACTTTCTTACTACTTTCTTACTTCTTTCTTACTTCTTTCTTACTTCTTTCTTACTTCTTTCTTACTTCTTTCTTACTTCTTTCTTCTTTCTTACTTCTTTCTTACTTCTTTCTAACTTCTTTCTTTCTTCTTTCTTACTTCTTTCTTACTTCTTTCTTACTTCTTTCTAACTTCTTTCTTACTTCTTTCTTACTTCTTTCTTTCTTACTTCTTTGTTACTTCTTTCTTACTTCTTTCTTACTTCTTTCTTCACTCCTTCTTACTTCTTTCTTACTTCTTTCTTACTTCTTTCTTACTTCTTTCTTCATTCCTTCTTACTTCTTTCAAACTTCTTTCTTACTTCTTTCTTACTTCTTTCTTAATTCTTTCTTACTTCTTTCTTCTTTCTTTCTTTCTTCTTTCTTACTTCTTTCTTTCTTACTTCTTTCTTACTTCTTTCTTACTTCTTTCTAACTTCTTTTTTCTTCTTTCTTACTTCTTTCTTACTTCTTTCTTACTTCTTTCTTCTTTCTTTCTTACTTCTTTCTTACTTCTTTCTTTCTTCTTTCTTCTTTCTTTCTTCTTTCTTACTTCTTTCATACTTCTTTCTTACTTCTTTCTTCTTTCTTTCTTACTTCTTTCTTACTTCTTTCTTTCTTCTTTCTTCTTTCTTTCTTCTTTCTTACTTCTTTCTTACTTCTTTCTTTCTTTTTTCTTCTTTCTTTCTTACTTCTTTCTTACTTCTTTCTTACTTCTTTCTTACTTCTTTCTTACTTCTTTCTTACTTCTTTCTTACTTCTTTCTTACTTCTTTCTTCATTCCTTCTTACTTCTTTTTCTTTCTTCTTTCTTACTTCTTTCTTACTTCTTTCTTACTTCTTTCTTACTTCTTTCTTACCTCTTTCTTACTTCTTTCTTTCTTCTTTCTTACTTCTTTCTTACTTCTTTCTTACTTCTTTCTTTCTTCTTTCTTACTTCTTTCTATCTTCCTTATTTCTTCTTTCTTACTTCTTTCTTTCTTCTTTCTTACTACTTTCTTACTACTTTCTTACTTCTTTCTTACTTCTTTCTTACTTCTTTCTTACTTCTTTCTTACTTCTTTCTTACTTATTTCTTACTTATTTCTTACTACTTTCTTCTTTCTTACTTCTTTCTTACTTCTTTCTTTCTTCTTTCTTGCTTCTTTCTTCTTTCTTCTTTCTTTCTTACTTCTTTCATACTTCTTTCTTACTTCTTTATTCTTTCTTTCTTACTTCTTTCTTACTTCTTTCTTACTTCTTTCTTACTTCATTCTAACTTCTTTTTTCTTCTTTCTTACTTCTTTCTTACTTCTTTCTTACTTCTTTCTTCTTTCTTTCTTACGTCTTTCTTACTTCTTTCTTACTTCTTTCTTACTTCTTTCTTACTTCTTTCTTACTTCTTTCTTCTTTCTTACTTCTTTCTTACTTCTTTCTAACTTCTTTCTTTCTTCTTTCTTTCTTACTTCTTTCTTACTTCTTTCGTACTTCTTTCTTACTTCTTTCTTACTTCTTTCTTTCTTACTTCTTTCTTACTTCTTTCTTTCTTCTTTCTTCTTTCTGTCTTCTTTCTTACTTCTTTCTTACTTCTTTCTTACTTCTTTCTTCTTTCTTTCTTACTTCTTTCTTACTTCTTTCTTTCTTCTGTCTTCTTTCTTTCTTCTTTCTTCTTTCTTACTTCTTTCTTCTTTCTTTCTTCTTTCTTACTTCTTTCTTACTTCTTTCTTACTTCTTTCTTCTTTCTTTCTTACTTCATTCATTCTTCTTTCTTACTTCTTTCTTCTTTCTTTTTTACTTCTTTCTTACTTCTTTCTTACTTCTTTCTTACTTCTTCCTTTCTTCTTTCTTACTTCTTTCTTTCTTCTTTCTTACTTCTTTCTTCTTTCTTTCTTACTTCTTTCTTACTTCTTTCTTACTTCTTTCTTACTTCTTTCTTTCTTCGTTCTTCCTTCTTTCTTTCTTACTTCTTTCTTACTTCTTTATTACTTCTTTCTTACTTCTTTCTAACTTCTTTCTTCTTCTTTCTTACTTCTTTCTTACTTCTTTCTTACTTCTTTCTTCTTTCTTTCTCACTTCTTTCTTACTTCTTTCTTTCTTCTTTCTTCTTTCTTTCTTCTTTCCTACTTCTTTCTTACTTCTTTCTTACCTCTTTCTTCTTTCTTTCTTACTTCTTTCTTACTTCTTTCTTTCTTCTGTCTTCTTTCTTTCTTCTTTCTTACTTCTTTCTTACTTCTTTCTTCTTTCTTTCTTACTTCTTTCTTATTTCTTTCTTACTTCTTTCTTACTTCTTTCTTACTTCTTTCTTCTTTCTTTCTTACTTCATTCATACTTCTTTCTTACTTCTTTCTTCTATCTTTTTTACTTCTTTCTTACTTCTTTCTTACTTCTTTCTTACTTCTTCCTTTCTTCTTTCTTACTTCTTTCTTTCTTCTTTCTTACTTCTTTCTTACTTCTTTCTTCTTTCTTTCTTACTTCTTTCTTACTTCTTTCTTACTTCTTTCTTACTTCTTTCTTTCTTCTTTCTTACTTCTTTCTTTCTTCTTTCTTACTTCTTTATTACTTCTTTCTTACTTCATTCTAACTACTTTTTTCTTCTTTCTTACTTCTTTCTTACTTCTTTCTTACTTCTTTCTTCTTACTTTCTTACTTCTTTCTTACTTCTTTCTTACTTCTTTCTTACTTCTTTCTTACTTCTTTCTTTCTTACTTCTTTCTTACTTCTTTCGTACTTCTTTCTTACTTCTTTCTTACTTCTTTCTTACTTCTTTCTTCACTCCTTCTTACTTCTTTCTTACTTCTTTCTTACTTCTTTCTTCATTCCTTCTTACTTCTTTCAAACTTCTTTCTTACTTCTTTCTTACTTCTTTCTTACTTCTTTCTTACTTCTTTCTTAATTCTTTCATACTTCTTTCTTCTTTCTTTCTTTCTTCTTTCTTACTTCTTTCTTTCTTACTTGTTTCTTCTTTCTTACTTCTTTCTTACTTCTTTCTAACTTCTTTCTTTCTTCTTTCTTTCTTACTTCTTTCTTACTTCTTTCGTACTTCTTTCTTACTTCTTTCTTACTTCTTTCTTACTTCTTTCTTACTTCTTTCTTCTTTCTTACTTCTTTCTTACTTCTTTCTAACTTCTTTCTTTCTTCTTTCTTACTTCTTTCTTACTTCTTTCTTACTTCTTTCTAACTTCTTTCTTACTTCTTTCTTACTTCTTTCTTTCTTACTTCTTTGTTACTTCTTTCTTACTTCTTTCTTACTTCTTTCTTCACTCCTTCTTACTTCTTTCTTACTTCTTTCTTACTTCTTTCTTACTTCTTTCTTCATTCCTTCTTACTTCTTTCAAACTTCTTTCTTACTTCTTTATTACTTCTTTCTTAATTCTTTCTTACTTCTTTCTTCTTTCTTTCTTTCTTCTTTCTTACTTCTTTCTTTCTTCTTTCTTACTTCTTTCTTACTTCTTTCTAACTTCTTTTTTCTTCTTTCTTACTTCTTTCTTACTTCTTTCTTACTTCTTTCTTCTTTCTTTCTTACTTCTTTCTTACTTCTTTCTTTCTTCTTTCTTCTTTCTTTCTTCTTTCTTACTTCTTTCATACTTCTTTCTTACTTCTTTCTTCTTTCTTTCTTACTTCTTTCTTACTTCTTTCTTTCTTCTTTCTTCTTTCTTTCTTCTTTCTTACTTCTTTCTTACTTCTTTCTTTCTTTTTTCTTCTTTCTTTCTTACTTCTTTCTTACTTCTTTCTTACTTCTTTCTTACTTCTTTCTTACTTCTTTCTTACTTCTTTCTTACTTCTTTCTTACTTCTTTCTTCATTCCTTCTTACTTCTTTTTCTTTCTTCTTTCTTACTTCTTTCTTACTTCTTTCTTACTTCTTTCTTACTTCTTTCTTACCTCTTTCTTACTTCTTTCTTTCTTCTTTCTTACTTCTTTCTTACTTCTTTCTTACTTCTTTCTTTCTTCTTTCTTACTTCTTTCTATCTTCCTTATTTCTTCTTTCTTACTTCTTTCTTTCTTCTTTCTTACTACTTTCTTACTACTTTCTTACTTCTTTCTTACTTCTTTCTTACTTCTTTCTTACTTCTTTCTTACTTATTTCTTACTTATTTCTTACTACTTTCTTCTTTCTTACTTCTTTCTTACTTCTTTCTTTCTTCTTTCTTGCTTCTTTCTTCTTTCTTCTTTCTTTCTTACTTCTTTCATACTTCTTTCTTACTTCTTTATTCTTTCTTTCTTACTTCTTTCTTACTTCTTTCTTACTTCTTTCTTTCTTTTTTCTTACTTCTTTCTTTCTTCTTTCTTACTTCTTTCTTTCTTCTTTCTTACTTCTTTCTTACTTCTTTCTTACTTCATTCTAACTTCTTTTTTCTTCTTTCTTACTTCTTTCTTACTTCTTTCTTACTTCTTTCTTACTTCTTTCTTACTTCTTTCTTACTTCTTTCTTTCTTCTTTCTTACTTCTTTCTTTCTTCTTTCTTACTTCTTTATTACTTCTTTCTTACTTCATTCTAACTACTTTTTTCTTCTTTCTTACTTCTTTCTTACTTCTTTCTTACTTCTTTCTTCTTTCTTTCTTACTTCTTTCTTACTTCTTTCTTTCTTCTTTCTTACTTCTTTCTTACTTCTTTCTTTCTTACTTCTTTCTTACTTCTTTCGTACTTCTTTCTTACTTCTTTCTTACTTCTTTCTTACTTCTTTCTTCACTCCTTCTTACTTCTTTCTTACTTCTTTCTTACTTCTTTCTTCATTCCTTCTTACTTCTTTCAAACTTCTTTCAAACTTCTTTCTTACTTCTTTCTTACTTCTTTCTTACTTCTTTCTTAATTCTTTCTTACTTCTTTCTTCTTTCTTTCTTTCTTCTTTCTTACTTCTTTCTTTCTTACTTCTTTCTTACTTCTTTCTTCTTTCTAACTTCTTTTTTCTTCTTTCTTACTTCTTTCTTACTTCTTTCTTACTTCTTTCTTCTTTCTTTCTTACTTCTTTCTTACTTCTTTCTTTCTTCTTTCTTCTTTCTTTCTTCTTTCTTACTTCTTTCATACTTCTTTCTTACTTCTTTCTTCTTTCTTTCTTACTTCTTTCTTACTTCTTTCTTTCTTCTTTCTTCTTTCTTTCTTCTTTCTTACTTAATTCTTACTTCTTTCTTTCTTTTTTCTTCTTTCTTTCTTACTTCTTTCTTACTTCTTTCTTACTTCTTTCTTACTTCTTTCTTACTTCTTTCTTACTTCTTTCTTCATTCCTTCTTACTTCTTTTTCTTTCTTCTTTCTTACTTCTTTCTTACTTCTTTCTTACTTCTTTCTTACTTCTTTCTTACCTCTTTCTTACTTCTTTCTTTCTTCTTTCTTACTTCTTTCTAACTTCTTTCTTACTTCTTTCTTTCTTCTTTCTTACTTCTTTCTATCTTCCTTATTTCTTCTTTCTTACTTCTTTCTTTCTTCTTTCTTACTACTTTCTTACTACTTTCTTACTTCTTTCTTACTTCTTTCTTACTTCTTTCTTACTTCTTTCTTACTTCTTTCTTACTTCTTTCTTACCTCTTTCTTACTTCTTTCTTTCTTCTTTCTTACTTCTTTCTTACTTCTTTCTTACTTCATTCTAACTTCTTTTTTCTTCTTTCTTACTTCTTTCTTACTTCTTTCTTACTTCTTTCTTACTTCTTTCTTACTTCTTTCTTTCTTCTTTCTTACTTCTTTCTTTCTTCTTTCTTACTTCTTTATTACTTCTTTCTTACTTCATTCTAACTGCTTTTTTTTTCTTTCTTACTTCTTTCTTTCTTACTTCTTTCTTACTTCTTTCGTACTTCTTTCTTACTTCTTTCTTACTTCTTTCTTACTTCTTTCTTCACTCCTTCTTACTTCTTTCTTACTTCTTTCTTACTTCTTTCTTCATTCCTTCTTACTTCTTTCTTACTTCTTTCTTACTTCTTTCTTACTTCTTTCTTACTTCTTTCTTACCTCTTTCTTAATTCTTTCTTACTTCTTTCTTCTTTCTTTCTTTCTTCTTTCTTACTTCTTTCTTTCTTACTTCTTTCTTCTTTCTTACTTCTTTCTTACTTCTTTCTAACTTCTTTCTTTCTTCTTTCTTTCTTACTTCTTTCTTAATTCTTTCGTACTTCTTTCTTACTTCTTTCTTCTTTCTTTCTTACTTCTTTCTTACTTCTTTTTTACTTCTTTCTTACTTCTTTCTTACTTCTTTCTTTCTTCATTCTTACTTCTTTCTTTCTTCTTTCTTTCTTCTTTCTTACATCTTTCTTTCTTCTTTCTTACTACTTTCTTACATCTTTCTTTCTTCTTTCTTACTTCTTTCTTACTTCTTTCTTACTTCTTTCTAACTTCTTTTTTCTTCTTTCTTATTTCTTTCTTACTTCTTTCTTACTTCTTTCTTACTTCTTTCTTTTTTTTTCTTTCTTCTTTCTTACTTCTTTCTTTCTTACTTCTTTCTTACTTCTTTCTTAATTCTTTCTTACTTCTTTCTAACTTCTTTTTTCTTCTTTCTTACTTCTTTCTTACTTCTTTCTTACTTCTTTCTTCTTTCTTTCTTACTTCTTTCTTACTTCTTTCTTTCTTCTTTCTTCTTTCTTTCTTCTTTCTTACTTCTTTCTTACTTCTTTCTTACCTCTTTCTTCTTTCTTTCTTACTTCTTTCTTACTTCTTTCTTTCTTCTGTCTTCTTTCTTTCTTCTTTCTTACTTCTTTCTTACTTCTTTCTTCTTTCTTTCTTACTTCTTTCTTACTTCTTTCTTACTTCTTTCTTACTTCTTTCTTCTTTCTTTCTTACTTCATTCATACTTATTTCTTACATCTTTCTTCTATCTTTTTTACATCTTTCTTACTTCTTTCTTACTTCTTTCTTACTTCTTCCTTTCTTCTTTCTTACTTCTTTCTTTCTTCTTTCTTACTTCTTTCTTACTTCTTTCTTCTTTCTTTCTTACTTCTTTCTTACTTCTTTCTTACTTCTTTCTTACTTCTTTCTTTCTTCTTTCTTACTTCTTTCTTTCTTCTTTCTTACTTCTTTATTACTTCTTTCTTACTTCATTCTAACTACTTTTTTCTTCTTTCTTACTTCTTTCTTACTTCTTTCTTACTTCTTTCTTCTTACTTTCTTACTTCTTTCTTACTTCTTTCTTCACTCCTTCTTACTTCTTTCTTACTTCTTTCTTACTTTTTCTTACTTCTTTCTTCATTCCTTCTTACTTCTTTCAAACTTCTTTCTTACTTCTTTCTTACTTCTTTCTTACTTCTTTCTTAATTCTTTCTTACTTCTTTCTTCTTTCTTTCTTTCTTCTTTCTTACTTCTTTCTTTCTTACTTCTTTCTTACTTCTTTCTTACTTCTTTCTTACTTCTTTCTTATTTCTTTCTTACTTCTTTCTTACTTCTTTCTTTCTTCTTTCTTCTTTCTTTCTTCTTTCTTACTTCTTTCATACTTCTTTCTTACTTCTTTCTTCATTCTTTCTTACTTCTTTCTTACTTCTTTCTTTCTTCTTTCTTCTTTCTTTCTTCTTTCTTACTTCTTTCTTACTTCTTTCTTTCTTTTTTCTTCTTTCTTTCTTACTTCTTTCTTACTTCTTTCTTACTTCTTTCTTACTTCTTTCTTACTTCTTTCTTACTTCTTTCTTACTTCTTTCTTACTTCTTTCTTCATTCCTTCTTACTTCTTTTTCTTTCTTCTTTCTTACTTCTTTCTTACTTCTTTCTTACTTCTTTCTTACTTCTTTCTTACCTCTTTCTTACTTCTTTCTTTCTTCTTTCTTACTTCTTTCTAACTTCTTTCTTACTTCTTTCTTTCTTCTTTCTTACTTCTTTCTATCTTCCTTATTTCTTCTTTCTTACTTCTTTCTTTCTTCTTTCTTACTACTTTCTTACTACTTTCTTACTTCTTTCTTACTTCTTTCTTACTTCTTTCTTACTTATTTCTTACTTATTTCTTACTACTTTCTTCTTTCTTACTTCTTTCTTACTTCTTTCTTTCTTCTTTCTTGCTTCTTTCTTCTTTCTTCTTTCTTTCTTACTTCTTTCATACTTCTTTCTTACTTCTTTATTCTTTCTTTCTTA
Source organism: Columba livia (assembly GCF_036013475.1). NCBI lineage: Eukaryota > Metazoa > Chordata > Aves > Columbiformes > Columbidae > Columba > Columba livia. The sequence continues at coordinate 23,821 of NW_027043005.1, read as the reverse complement.
CTTCTTTCTTACTTCTTTCTTACTTCTTTCTTTCTTTTTTCTTACTTCTTTCTTTCTTCTTTCTTACTTCTTTCTTTCTTCTTTCTTACTTCTTTCTTACTTCTTTCTTACTTCATTCTAACTTCTTTTTTCTTCTTTCTTACTTCTTTCTTACTTCTTTCTTACTTCTTTCTTACTTCTTTCTTTCTTCTTTCTTACTTCTTTATTACTTCTTTCTTACTTCATTCTAACTACTTTTTTTTTCTTTCTTACTTCTTTCTTACTTCTTTCTTACTTCTTTCTTCTTTCTTTCTTACTTCTTTCTTACTTCTTTCTTACTTCTTTCTTACTTCTTTCTTCACTCCTTCTTACTTCTTTCTTACTTCTTTCTTACTTCTTTCTGCATTCCTTCTTACTTCTTTCTTACTTCTTTCTTACTTCTTTCTTACTTCTTTCTTACTTCTTTCTTACTTCTTTCTTAATTCTTTCTTACTTCTTTCTTCTTTCTTTCTTTCTTCTTTCTTACTTCTTTCTTTCTTACTTCTTTCTTCTTTCTTACTTCTTTCTTACTTCTTTCTAACTTCTTTCTTTCTTCTTTCTTTCTTACTTCTTTCTTACTTCTTTCGTACTTCTTTCTTACTTCTTTCTTACTTCTTTCTTTCTTACTTCTTTCTTACTTCTTTCGTACTTCTTTCTTACTTCTTTCTTACTTCTTTCTTACTTCTTTCTTCACTCCTTCTTACTTCTTTCTTACTTCTTTCTTACTTCTTTCTTACTTCTTTCTTCTTTCTTCTTTCTTCATTCCTTCTTACTTCTTTCTTTCTTTCTTCTTTCTTACTTCTTTCTTTCTTCTTTCTTACTTCTCTCTTCTTTCTTACTTCTTTTTTACTTCTTTCTTACTTCTTTCTTTCTTCTTTCTTACTTCTTTCTTTCTTCCTTCTTTCTTCTTTCTTACTTCTTTCTTTCTTCATTCTTACTACTTTCTTACTACTTTCTTACTTCTTTCTTACTTCTTTCTTACTTCTTTCTTACTTCTTTCTTCTTTCTTACTTCTTTCTTACTTCTTTCTTCTTTCTTACTTCTTTCTTACTTCTTTCTTACTTCTTTCTAACTTCTTTCTTACTTCTTTCTTACTTCTTTCTTTCTTACTTCTTTGTTACTTCTTTCTTACTTCTTTCTTAATTCTTTCTTCACTCCTTCTTACTTCTTTCTTACTTCTTTCAAACTTCTTTCTTACTTCTTTCTTACTTCTTTCTTACTTCTTTCTTAATTCTTTCTTACTTCTTTCTTCTTTCTTTCTTTCTTCTTTCTTACTTCTTTCTTTCTTACTTCTTTCTTACTTCTTTCTTACTTCTTTCTAACTTCTTTTTTCTTCTTTCTTACTTCTTTCTTACTTCTTTCTTACTTCTTTCTTCTTTCTTTCTTACTTCTTTCTTACTTCTTTCTTTCTTCTTTCTTCTTTCTTTCTTCTTTCTTACTTCTTTCATACTTCTTTCTTACTTCTTTCTTCTTTCTTTCTTACTTCTTTCTTACTTCTTTCTTTCTTCTTTCTTCTTTCTTTCTTCTTTCTTACTTCTTTCTTACTTCTTCCTTTCTTTTTTCTTCTTTCTTTCTTACTTCTTTCTTACTTCTTTCTTACTTCTTTCTTACTTCTTTCTTACTTCTTTCTTACTTCTTTCTTACTTCTTTCTTACTTCTTTCTTCATTCCTTCTTACTTCTTTTTCTTTCTTCTTTCTTACTTCTTTCTTACTTCTTTCTTACTTCTTTCTTACTTCTTTCTTACCTCTTTCTTACTTCTTTCTTTCTTCTTTCTTACTTCTTTCTTACTTCTTTCTTACTTCTTTCTTTCTTCTTTCTTACTTCTTTCTATCTTCCTTATTTCTTCTTTCTTACTTCTTTCTTTCTTCTTTCTTACTACTTTCTTACTACTTTCTTACTTCTTTCTTACTTCTTTCTTACTTCTTTCATTCCTCTTTCTTACTTCTTTCTTTCTTCTTTCTTACTTCTTTATTACTTCTTTCTTACTTCATTCTAACTACTTTTTTTTTCTTTCTTACTTCTTTCTTACTTCTTTCTTACTTCTTTCTTTCTTACTTCTTTCTTACTTCTTTCGTACTTCTTTCTTAATTCTTTCTTACTTCTTTCTTACTTCTTTCTTCACTCCTTCTTACTTCTTTCTTACTTCTTTCTTACTTCTTTCTCCATTCCTTCTTACTTCTTTCTTACTTCTTTCTTACTTCTTTCTTACTTCTTTCTTACTTCTTTCTTACTTCTTTCTTAATTCTTTCTTACTTCTTTCTTCTTTCTTTCTTTCTTCTTTCTTACTTCTTTCTTTCTTACTTCTTTCTTCTTTCTTACTTCTTTCTTACTTCTTTCTAACTTCTTTCTTTCTTCTTTCTTTCTTACTTCTTTCTTACTTCTTTCGTACTTCTTTCTTACTTCTTTCTTACTTCTTTCTTTCTTACTTCTTTCTTACTTCTTTCGTACTTCTTTCTTACTTCTTTCTTACTTCTTTCTTACTTCTTTCTTCACTCCTTCTTACTTCTTTCTTACTTCTTTCTTACTTCTTTCCTACTTCTTTCTTCTTTCTTCTTTCTTCATTCCTTCTTACTTCTTTCTTTCTTTCTTCTTTCTTACTTCTTTCTTTCTTCTTTCTTACTTCTTTCTTCTTTCTTACTTCTTTTTTACTTCTTTCTTACTTCTTTCTTTCTTCTTTCTTACTTCTTTCTTTCTTCCTTCTTTCTTCTTTCTTACTTCTTTCTTTCTTCATTCTTACTACTTTCTTACTACTTTCTTACTTCTTTCTTACTTCTTTCTTACTTCTTTCTTACTTCTTTCTTACTTCTTTCTTACTTCTTTCTTCTTTCTTACTTCTTTCTTACTTCTTTCTTCTTTCTTACTTCTTTCTTACTTCTTTCTTACTTCTTTCTAACTTCTTTCTTACTTCTTTCTTACTTCTTTCTTTCTTACTTCTTTGTTACTTCTTTCTTACTTCTTTCTTACTTCTTTCTTCACTCCTTCTTACTTCTTTCTTACTTCTTTCAAACTTCTTTCTTACTTCTTTCTTACTTCTTTCTTACTTCTTTCTTAATTCTTTCTTACTTCTTTCTTCTTTCTTTCTTTCTTCTTTCTTACTTCTTTCTTTCTTACTTCTTTCTTACTTCTTTCTTACTTCTTTCTAACTTCTTTTTTCTTCTTTCTTACTTCTTTCTTACTTCTTTCTTACTTCTTTCTTCTTTCTTTCTTACTTCTTTCTTACTTCTTTCTTTCTTCTTTCTTCTTTCTTTCTTCTTTCTTACTTCTTTCATACTTCTTTCTTACTTCTTTCTTCTTTCTTTCTTACTTCTTTCTTACTTCTTTCTTTCTTCTTTCTTCTTTCTTTCTTCTTTCTTACTTCTTTCTTACTTCTTCCTTTCTTTTTTCTTCTTTCTTTCTTACTTCTTTCTTACTTCTTTCTTACTTCTTTCTTACTTCTTTCTTACTTCTTTCTTACTTCTTTCTTACTTCTTTCTTACTTCTTTCTTACTTCTTTCTTCATTCCTTCTTACTTCTTTTTCTTTCTTCTTTCTTACTTCTTTCTTACTTCTTTCTTACTTCTTTCTTACTTCTTTCTTACCTCTTTCTTACTTCTTTCTTTCTTCTTTCTTACTTCTTTCTTACTTCTTTCTTACTTCTTTCTTTCTTCTTTCTTACTTCTTTCTATCTTCCTTATTTCTTCTTTCTTACTTCTTTCTTTCTTCTTTCTTACTACTTTCTTACTACTTTCTTACTTCTTTCTTACTTCTTTCTTACTTCTTTCTTACTTCTTTCTTACTTCTTTCTTACTTATTTCTTACTTATTTCTTACTACTTTCTTCTTTCTTACTTCTTTCTTACTTCTTTCTTTCTTCTTTCTTGCTTCTTTCTTCTTTCTTCTTTCTTTCTTACTTCTTTCATACTTCTTTCTTACTTCTTTATTCTTTCTTTCTTACTTCTTTCTTACTTCTTTCTTACTTCTTTCTTTCTTTTTTCTTACTTCTTTCTTTCTTCTTTCTTACTTCTTTCTTTCTTGTTTCTTACTTCTTTCTTACTTCTTTCTTACTTCATTCTAACTTCTTTTTTCTTCTTTCTTACTTCTTTCTTACTTCTTTCTTACTACTTTCTTCTTTCTTTCTTACGTCTTTCTTACTTCTTTCTTACTTCTTTCTTACTTCTTTTTTACTTCTTTCTTACTTCTTACTTCTTTCTTCTTTCTTACTTCTTTCTTACTTCTATCTAACTTCTTTCTTTCTTCTTTCTTTCTTACTTCTTTCTTACTTCTTTCGTACTTCTTTCTTACTTCTTTCTTACTTCTTTCTTTCTTACTTCTTTCTTACTTCTTTCTTTCTTCTTTCTTCTTTCTGTCTTCTTTCTTACTTCTTTCTTACTTCTTTCTTACTTCTTTCTTCTTTCTTTCTTACTTCTTTCTTACTTCTTTCTTTCTTCTGTCTTCTTTCTTTCTTCTTTCTTCTTTCTTACTTCTTCCTTCTTTCTTTCTTCTTTCTTACTTCTTTCTTACTTCTTTCTTACTTCTTTCTTCTTTCTTTCTTACTTCATTCATTCTTCTTTCTTACTTCTTTCTTCTTTCTTTTTTACTTCTTTCTTACTTCTTTCTTACTTCTTTCTTACTTCTTCCTTTCTTCTTTCTTACTTCTTTCTTTCTTCTTTCTTACTTCTTTCTTCTTTCTTTCTTACTTCTTTCTTACTTCTTTCTTACTTCTTTCTTACTTCTTTCTTTCTTCTTTCTTACTTCTTTCTTTCTTACTTCTTTCTTACTTCTTTATTACTTCTTTCTTACTTCTTTCTAACTTCTTTTTTCTTCTTTCTTACTTCTTTCTTACTTCTTTCTTACTTCTTTCTTCTTTCTTTCTTACTTCTTTCTTACTTCTTTCTTTCTTCTTTCTTCTTTCTTTCTTCTTTCTTACTTATTTCTTACTTCTTTCTTACCTCTTTCTTCTTTCTTTCTTACTTCTTTCTTACTTCTTTCTTTCTTCTGTCTTCTTTCTTTCTTCTTTCTTACTTCTTTCTTACTTCTTTCTTCTTTCTTTCTTACTTCTTTCTTACTTCTTTCTTACTTCTTTCTTACTTCTTTCTTCTTTCTTTCTTACTTCATTCATACTTCTTTCTTACTTCTTTCTTCTATCTTTTTTACTTCTTTCTTACTTCTTTCTTACTTCTTTCTTACTTCTTCCTTTCTTCTTTCTTACTTCTTTCTTTCTTCTTTCTTACTTCTTTCTTACTTCTTTCTTCTTTCTTTCTTACTTCTTTCTTACTTCTTTCTTACTTCTTTCTTACTTCTTTCTTTCTTCTTTCTTACTTCTTTCTTTCTTCTTTCTTACTTCTTTATTACTTCTTTCTTACTTCATTCTAACTACTTTTTTCTTCTTTCTTACTTCTTTCTTACTTCTTTCTTACTTCTTTCTTCTTACTTGCTTACTTATTTCTTACTTCTTTCTTACTTCTTTCTTACTTCTTTCTTACTTCTTTCTTTCTTACTTCTTTCTTACTTCTTTCGTACTTCTTTCTTACTTCTTCCTTACTTCTTTCTTACTTCTTTCTTCACTCCTTCTTACTTCTTTCTTACTTCTTCCTTACTTCTTTCTTAATTCTTTCTTACTTCTTTCTTCTTCTTTCTTTCTTCTTTCTTACTTCTTTCTTTCTTACTTCTTTCTTCTTTCTTACTTCTTTCTTACTTCTTTCTAACTTCTTTCTTTCTTCTTTCTTTCTTACTTCTTTCTTACTTCTTTCGTACTTCTTTCTTACTTCTTTCTTACTTCTTTCTTTCTTACTTCTTTCTTACTTCTTTCGTACTTCTTTCTTACTTCTTTCTTACTTCTTTCTTACTTCTTTCTTCACTCCTTCTTACTTCTCTCTTACTTCTTTCTTACTTCTTTCTTACTTCTTTCTTACTTCTTTCTTCCTTCTTCATTCCTTCTTACTTCTTTCTTTCTTTCTTTTTCTTACTTCTTTCTTTCTTCTTTCTTACTTCTTTCTTCTTTCTTACTTCTTTCTTACTTCTTTCTTACTTCTTTCTTTCTTCTTTCTTACTTCTTTCTTTCTTCCTTCTTTCTTCTTTCTTACTTCTTTCTTTCTTCATTCTTACTACTTTCTTACTACTTTCTTACTTCTTTCTTACTTCTTTCTTACTTCTTTCTTACTTCTTTCTTACTTCTTTCTTACTTCTTTCTTACTTCTTTCTTACTTCTTTCTTCTTTCTTACTTCTTTCTTACTTCTTTCTAACTTCTTTCTTTCTTCTTTCTTACTTCTTTCTTACTTCTTTCTTACTTCTTTCTAACTTCTTTCTTACTTCTTTCTTACTTCTTTCTTTCTTACTTCTTTGTTACTTCTTTCTTACTTCTTTCTTACTTCTTTCTTCATTCCTTCTTACTTCTTTCAAACTTCTTTCTTACTTCTTTCTTACTTCTTTCTTACTTATTTCTTAATTCTTTCTTACTTCTTTCTTCTTTCTTTCTTTCTTCTTTCTTACTTCTTTCTTACTTCTTTCTTTCTTTTTTCTTCTTTCTTTCTTACTTGTTTCTTACTTCTTTCTTACTTCTTTCTTACTTCTTTCTTACTTCTTTCTTACTTCTTTCTTACTTCTTTCTTACTTCTTTCTTCATTCCTTCTTACTTCTTTTTCTTTCTTCTTTCTTACTTCTTTCTTACTTCTTTCTTACTTCTTTCTTACTTCCTTCTTACCTCTTTCTTACTTCTTTCTTTCTTCTTTCTTACTTCTTTCTTACTTCTTTCTTACTTCTTTCTTTCTTCTTTCTTACTTCTTTCAATCTTCCTTATTTCTTCTTTCTTACTTCTTTCTTTCTTCTTTCTTACTACTTTCTTACTACTTTCTTACTTCTTTCTTACTTCTTTCTTACTTCTTTCTTACTTCTTTCTTACTTCTTTCTTACTTATTTCTTACTTATTTCTTACTACTTTCTTCTTTCTTACTTCTTTCTTACTTCTTTCTTTCTTCTTTCTTGCTTCTTTCTTCTTTCTTCTTTCTTTCTTACTTCTTTCATACTTCTTTCTTACTTCTTTATTCTTTCTTTCTTACTTCTTTCTTACTTCTTTCTTACTTCTTTCTTTCTTTTTTCTTACTTCTTTCTTTCTTCTTTCTTACTTCTTTCTTTCTTCTTTCTTACTTCTTTCTTACTTCTTTCTTACTTCATTCTAACTTCTTTTTTCTTCTTTCTTACTTCTTTCTTACTTCTTTCTTACTTCTTTCTTACTTCTTTCTTACTTCTTTCTTTCTTCTTTCTTACTTCTTTCTTTCTTCTTTCTTACTTCTTTATTACTTCTTTCTTACTTCATTCTAACTACTTTTTTCTTCTTTCTTACTTCTTTCTTACTTCTTTCTTACTTCTTTCTTCTTTCTTTCTTACTTCTTTCTTACTTCTTTCTTTCTTCTTTCTTACTTCTTTCTTACTTCTTTCTTTCTTACTTCTTTCTTACTTCTTTCGTACTTCTTTCTTACTTCTTTCTTACTTCTTTCTTACTTCTTTCTTACTTCTTTCTTACTTCTTTCTTCACTCCTTCTTACTTCTTTCTTACTTCTTTCTTACTTCTTTCTTCATTCCTTCTTACTTCTTTCAAACTTCTTTCAAACTTCTTTCTTACTTCTTTCTTACTTCTTTCTTACTTCTTTCTTAATTCTTTCTTACTTCTTTCTTCTTTCTTTCTTTCTTCCTTCTTACTTCTTTCTTTCTTACTTCTTTTTTACTTCTTTCTTACTTCTTTCTAACTTCTTTTTTCTTCTTTCTTACTTCTTTCTTACTTCTTTCTTACTTCTTTCTTCTTTCTTTCTTACTTCTTTCTTACTTCTTTCTTTCTTCTTTCTTCTTTCTTTCTTCTTTCTTACTTCTTTCATACTTCTTTCTTACTTCTTTCTTCTTTCTTTCTTACTTCTTTCTTACTTCTTTCTTTCTTCTTTCTTCTTTCTTTCTTCTTTCTTACTTCTTTCTTACTTCTTTCTTTCTTTTTTCTTCTTTCTTTCTTACTTCTTTCTTACTTCTTTCTTACTTCTTTCTTACTTCTTTCTTACTTCTTTCTTACTTCTTTCTTCATTCCTTCTTACTTCCTTTTCTTTCTTCTTTCTTACTTCTTTCTTACTTCTTTCTTACTTCTTTCTTACCTCTTTCTTACTTCTTTCTTTCTTCTTTCTTACTTCTTTCTAACTTCTTTCTTACTTCTTTCTTTCTTCTTTCTTACTTCTTTCTATCTTCCTTATTTCTTCTTTCTTACTTCTTTCTTTCTTCTTTCTTACTACTTTCTTACTACTTTCTTACTTCTTTCTTACTTCTTTCTTACTTCTTTCTTACTTCTTTCTTACTTCTTTCTTACTTCTTTCTTACTTATTTCTTACTACTTTCTTCTTTCTTACTTCTTTCTTACTTCTTTCTTTCTTCTTTCTTGCTTCTTTCTTCTTTCTTCTTTCTTTCTTACTTCTTTCATACTTCTTTCTTACTTCTTTATTCTTTCTTTCTTACTTCTTTCTTACTTCTTTCTTACTTCTTTCTTTCTTTTTTCTTACTTCTTTCTTTCTTCTTTCTTACTTCTTTCTTTCTTCTTTCTTACTTCTTTCTTACTTCTTTCTTACTTCATTCTAACTTCTTTTTTCTTCTTTCTTACTTCTTTCTTACTTCTTTCTTACTTCTTTCTTACTTCTTTCTTACTTCTTTCTTTCTTCTTTCTTACTTCTTTATTACTTCTTTCTTACTTCTTTATTACTTCTTTCTTACTTCATTCTAACTACTTTTTTTTTTACTTTCTTACTTCTTTCTTACTTCTTTCTTACTTCTTTCTTCTTTCTTTCTTACTTCTTTCTTACTTCTTTCTTACTTCTTTCTTACTTCTTTCTTACTTCTTTCTTTCTTACTTCTTTCTTACTTCTTTCGTACTTCTTTCTTACTTCTTTCTTTCTTCTTTCTTACTTCTTTCTTCACTCCTTCTTACTTCTTTCTTACTTCTTTCTTACTTCTTTCTTCATTCCTTCTTACTTCTTTCTTACTACTTTCTTACTTCTTTCTTACTTCTTTCTTACTTCTTTCTTACTTCTTTCTTACTTCTTTCTTACTTCTTTCTTACTTATTTCTTACTACTTTCTTCTTTCTTACTTCTTTCTTACTTCTTTCTTTCTTCTTTCTTGCTTCTTTCTTCTTTCTTCTTTCTTTCTTACTTCTTTCATACTTCTTTCTTACTTCTTTATTCTTTCTTTCTTACTTCTTTCTTACTTCTTTCTTTCTTTTTTCTTACTTCTTTCTTTCTTCTTTCTCACTTCTTTCTTTCTTCTTTCTTACTTCTTTCTTACTTCTTTCTTACTTCATTCTAACTTCTTTTTCTTCTTTCTTACTTCTTTCTTACTTCTTTCTTACTTCTTTCTTACTTCTTTCTTACTTCTTTCTTTCTTCTTTCTTACTTCTTTCTTTCTTCTTTCTTACTTCTTTATTACTTCTTTCTTACTTCATTCTAACTACTTTTTTTTTCTTTCTTACTTCTTTCTTACTTCTTTCTTACTTCTTTCTTCTTTCTTTCTTACTTCTTTCGTACTTCTTTCTTACTTCTTTCTTTCTTCTTTCTTACTTCTTTCTTCACTCCTTCTTACTTCTTTCTTACTTCTTTCTTACTTCTTTCTTCATTCCTTCTTACTTCTTTCTTACTTCTTTCTTACTTCTTTCTTACTTCTTTCTTACTTCTTTCTTACTTCTTTCTTAATTCTTTCTTACTTCTTTCTTCTTTCTTTCTTTCTTCTTTCTTACTTCTTTCTTTCTTACTTCTTTCTTCTTTCTTACTTCTTTCTTACTTCTTTCTAACTTCTTTCTTTCTTCTTTCTTTCTTACTTCTTTCTTACTTCTTTCGTACTTCTTTCTTACTTCTTTCTTACTTCTTTCTTTCTTACTTCTTTCTTACTTCTTTCGTACTTCTTTCTTACTTCTTTCTTACTTCTTTCTTACTTCTTTCTTCTCTCCTTCTTACTTCTTTCTTACTTCTTTCATACTTCTTTCTTACTTCTTTCTTACTTCTTTCTTCTTTCTTCATTCCTTCTTACTTCTTTCTTTCTTTCTTCTTTCTTACTTCTTTCTTTCTTCTTTCTTACTTCTTTCTTCTTTCTTACTTCTTTTTTACTTCTTTCTTACTTCTTTCTTTCTTCTTTCTTACTTCTTTCTTTCTTCCTTCTTTCTTCTTTCTTACTTCTTTCTTTCTTCATTCTTACTACTTTCTTACTACTTTCTTACTTCTTTCTTACTTCTTTCTTACTTCTTTCTTACTTCTTTCTTACTTCTTTCTTACTTCTTTCTTTCTTCTTTCTTCTTTCTTACTTCTTTCTTACTTCTTTCTTCTTTCTTACTTCTTTCTTACTTCTTTCTTACTTCTTTCTAACTTTTTTCTTACTTCTTTCTTACTTCTTTCTTTCTTACTTCTTTGTTACTTCTTTCTTACTTCTTTCTTACTTCTTTCTTCACTCCTTCTTACTTCTTTCTTACTTCTTTCTTACTTCTTTCTTCATTCCTTCTTACTTCTTTCAAACTTCTTTCTTACTTCTTTCTTACTTCTTTCTTACTTCTTTCTTAATTCTTTCTTACTTCTTTCTTCTTTCTTTCTTTCTTCTTTCTTACTTCTTTCTTTCTTACTTCTTTCTTACTTCTTTCTTACTTCTTTCTAACTTCTTTTTTCTTCTTTCTTACTTCTTTCTTACTTCTTTCTTACTTCTTTCTTCTTTCTTTCTTACTTCTTTCTTACTTCTTTCTTTCTTCTTTCTTCTTTCTTTCTTCTTCCTTACTTCTTTCATACTTCTTTCTTACTTCTTTCTTCTTTCTTTCTTACTTCTTTCTTACTTCTTTCTTTCTTCTTTCTTCTTTCTTTCTTCTTTCTTACTTCTTTCTTACTTCTTTCTTACTTCTTCCTTTCTTTTTTCTTCTTTCTTTCTTACTTCTTTCTTACTTCTTTCTTACTTCTTTCTTACTTCTTTCTTACTTCTTTCCTACTTCTTTCTTACTTCTTTCTTACTTCTTTCTTACTTCTTTCTTCATTCCTTCTTACTTCTTTTTCTTTCTTCTTTCTTACTTCTTTCTTACTTCTTTCTTACTTCTTTCTTACTTCTTTCTTACCTCTTTCTTACTTCTTTCTTTCTTCTTTCTTCTTTCTTACTTCTTTCTTACTTCTTTCTTACTTCTTTCTTTCTTCTTTCTTACTTCTTTCTATCTTCCTTATTTCTTCTTTCTTACTTCTTTCTTTCTTCTTTCTTACTACTTTCTTACTACTTTCTTACTTCTTTCTTACTTCTTTCTTCCTTCTTTCTTACTTCTTTCTTACTTTTTTCTTACTTATTTCTTACTTATTTCTTACTACTTTCTTCTTTCTTACTTCTTTCTTACTTCTTTCTTTCTTCTTTCTTGCTTCTTTCTTCTTTCTTCTTTCTTTCTTACTTCTTTCATACTTCTTTCTTACTTCTTTATTCTTTCTTTCTTACTTCTTTCTTACTTCTTTCTTACTTCTTTCTTTCTTTTTTCTTACTTCTTTCTTTCTTCTTTCTTACTTCTTTCTTTCTTCTTTCTTACTTCTTTCTTACTTCTTTCTTACTTCATTCTAACTTCTTTTTCTTCTTTCTTACTTCTTTCTTACTTCTTTCTTACTTCTTTCTTCTTTCTTTCTTACGTCTTTCTTACTTCTTTCTTACTTCTTTCTTACTTCTTTCTTACTTCTTTCTTACTTCTTTCTTACTTCTTTCTTCTTTCTTACTTCTTTCTTACTTCTTTCTAACTTCTTTCTTTCTTCTTTCTTTCTTACTTCTTTCTTACTTCTTTCGTACTTCTTTCTTACTTCTTTCTTACTTCTTTCTTTCTTACTTCTTTCTTACTTCTTTCTTTCTTCTTTCTTCTTTCTGTCTTCTTTCTTACTTCTTTCTTACTTCTTTCTTACTTCTTTCTTCTTTCTTTCTTACTTCTTTCTTACTTCTTTCTTTCTTCTGTCTTCTTTCTTTCTTCTTTCTTACTTCTTTCTTCTTTCTTTCTACTTTCTTACTTCTTTCTTACTTCTTTCTTACTTCTTTCTTCTTTCTTTCTTACTTCATTCATTCTTCTTTCTTACTTCTTTCTTCTTTCTTTTTTACTTCTTTCTTACTTCTTTCTTACTTCTTTCTTACTTCTTCCTTTCTTCTTTCTTACTTCTTTCTTTCTTCTTTCTTACTTCTTTCTTCTTTCTTTCTTACTTCTTTCTTACTTCTTTCTTACTTCTTTCTTCTTTCTTTCTTCTTTCTTACTTCTTTCTTTCTTCTTTCTTACTTCTTTATTACTTCTTTCTTAGTTCATTCTAACTTCTTTTTTCTTCTTTCTTACTTCTTTCTTACTTCTTTCTTACTTCTTTCTTCTTTCTTTCTTACTTCTTTCTTACTTCTTTCTTACTTCTTTCTTACTTCTTTCTTACTTCTTTCTTTCTTACTTCTTTCTTACTTCTTTCGTACTTCTTTCTTACTTCTTTCTTACTTCTTTCTTACTTCTTTCTTCACTCCTTCTTACTTCTTTCTTACTTCTTTCTTACTTCTTTCTTCATTCCTTCTTACTTCTTTCAAACTTCTTTCTTACTTCTTTCTTACTTCTTTCTTGCTTCTTTCTTACTTCTTTCTTAATTCTTTCTTACTTCTTTCTTCTTTCTTTCTTTCTTCTTTCTTACTTCTTTCTTTCTTACTTCTTTCTTACTTCTTTCTTACTTCTTTCTTACTTCTTTCTTACTTCTTTCTTAATTCTTTCTTACTTCTTTCTTCTTTCTTTCTTTCTTCTTTCTTACTTCTTTCTTTCTTACTTCTTTCTTCTTTCTTACTTCTTTCTTACTTCTTTCTAACTTCTTTCTTTCTTCTTTCTTTCTTACTTCTTTCTTACTTCTTTCGTACTTCTTTCTTACTTCTTTCTTACTTCTTTCTTTCTTACTTCTTTCTTACTTCTTTCGTACTTCTTTCTTACTTCTTTCTTACTTCTTTCTTACTTCTTTCTTCACTCCTTCTTACTTCTTTCTTACTTCTTTCATACTTCTTTCTTACTTCTTTCTTACTTCTTTCTTCTTTCTTCATTCCTTCTTACTTCTTTCTTTCTTTCTTCTTTCTTACTTCTTTCTTTCTTCTTTCTTACTTCTTTCTTCTTTCTTACTTCTTTTTTACTTCTTTCTTACTTCTTTCTTTCTTCTTTCTTACTTCTTTCTTTCTTCCTTCTTTCTTCTTTCTTACTTCTTTCTTTCTTCATTCTTACTACTTTCTTACTACTTTCTTACTTCTTTCTTACTTCTTTCTTACTTCTTTCTTACTTCTTTCTTACTTCTTTCTTACTTCTTTCTTCTTTCTTACTTCTTTCTTACTTCTTACTTCTTTCTTCTTTCTTTCTTACTTCTTTCTTACTTCTTTCTTACTTCTTTCTTACTTCTTTCTTACTTCTTTCTTTCTTACTTCTTTCTTACTTCTTTCGTACTTCTTTCTTACTTCTTTCTTACTTCTTTCTTACTTCTTTCTTCACTCCTTCTTACTTCTTTCTTACTTCTTTCTTACTTCTTTCTTCATTCCTTCTTACTTCTTTCAAACTTCTTTCTTACTTCTTTCTTACTTCTTTCTTACTTCTTTCTTACTTCTTTCTTAATTCTTTCTTACTTCTTTCTTCTTTCTTTCTTTCTTCTTTCTTACTTCTTTCTTTCTTACTTCTTTCTTACTTCTTTCTTACTTCTTTCTTCACTCCTTCTTACTTCTTTCTTACTTCTTTCATACTTCTTTCTTACTTCTTTCTTACTTCTTTCTTCTTTCTTCATTCCTTCTTACTTCTTTCTTTCTTTCTTCTTTCTTACTTCTTTCTTTCTTCTTTCTTACTTCTTTCTTCTTTCTTACTTCTTTTTTACTTCTTTCTTACTTCTTTCTTTCTTCTTTCTTACTTCTTTCTTTCTTCCTTCTTTCTTCTTTCTTACTTCTTTCTTTCTTCATTCTTACTACTTTCTTACTACTTTCTTACTTCTTTCTTACTTCTTTCTTACTTCTTTCTTACTTCTTTCTTACTTCTTTCTTACTTCTTTCTTCTTTCTTACTTCTTTCTTACTTCTTTCTTCTTTCTTACTTCTTTCTTACTTCTTTCTTACTTCTTTCTAACTTCTTTCTTACTTCTTTCTTACTTCTTTCTTTCTTACTTCTTTGTTACTTCTTTCTTACTTCTTTCTTACTTCTTTCTTCACTCCTTCTTACTTCTTTCTTACTTCTTTCTTACTTCTTTCTTCATTCCTTCTTACTTCTTTCAAACTTCTTTCTTACTTCTTTCTTACTTCTTTCTTACTTCTTTCTTAATTCTTTCTTACTTCTTTCTTCTTTCTTTCTTTCTTCTTTCTTACTTCTTTCTTTCTTACTTCTTTCTTACTTCTTTCTTACTTCTTTCTAACTTCTTTTTTCTTCTTTCTTACTTCTTTCTTACTTCTTTCTTACTTCTTTCTTCTTTCTTTCTTACTTCTTTCTTACTTCTTTCTTTCTTCTTCTTCTTCTTTCTTTCTTCTTTCTTACTTCTTTCATACTTCTTTCTTACTTCTCTCTTCTTTCTTTCTTACTTCTTTCTTACTTCTTTCTTTCTTCTTTCTTCTTTCTTTCTTCTTTCTTACTTCTTTCTTACTTCTTTCTTTCTTTTTCTTCTTTCTTTCTTACTTCTTTCTTACTTCTTTCTTACTTCTTTCTTACTTCTTTCTTACTTCTTTCTTACTTCTTTCTTACTTCTTTCTTACTTCTTTCTTACTTCTTTCTTACTTCTTTCTTACTTCTTTCTTCATTCCTTCTTACTTCTTTTTCTTTCTTCTTTCTTACTTCTTTCTTACTTCTTTCTTACTTCTTTCTTACTTCTTTCTTACCTCTTTCTTACTTCTTTCTTTCTTCTTTCTTACTTCTTTCTAACTTCTTTCTTACTTCTTTCTTTCTTCTTTCTTACTTCTTTCTATCTTCCTTATTTCTTCTTTCTTACTTCTTTCTTTCTTCTTTCTTACTACTTTCTTACTACTTTCTTACTTCTTTCTTACTTCTTTCTTACTTCTTTCTTACTTCTTTCTTACTTCTTTCTTACTTATTTCTTACTTATTTCTTACTACTTTCTTCTTTCTTACTTCTTTCTTACTTCTTTCTTTCTTCTTTCTTGCTTCTTTCTTCTTTCTTCTTTCTTTCTTACTTCTTTCATACTTCTTTCTTACTTCTTTATTCTTTCTTTCTTACTTCTTTCTTACTTCTTTCTTACTTCTTTCTTTCTTTTTTCTTACTTCTTTCTTTCTTCTTTCTTACTTCTTTCTTTCTTCTTTCTTACTTCTTTCTTACTTCTTTCTTACTTCATTCTAACTTCTTTTTTCTTCTTTCTTACTTCTTTCTTACTTCTTTCTTACTTCTTTCTTTCTTCTTTCTTACTTCTTTCTTTCTTCTTTCTTACTTCTTTATTACTTCTTTCTTTCTTCATTCTAACTACTTTTTTTTTCTTTCTTACTTCTTTCTTACTTCTTTCTTACTTCTTTCTTCTTTCTTTCTTACTTCTTTCTTACTTCTTTCTTACTTCTTTCTTACTTCTTTCTTACTTCTTTCTTTCTTACTTCTTTCTTACTTCTTTCGTACTTCTTTCTTACTTCTTTCTTACTTCTTTCTTACTTCTTTCTTCACTCCTTCTTACTTCTTTCTTACTTCTTTCTTACTTCTTTCTCCATTCCTTCTTACTTCTTTCTTACTTCTTTCTTACTTCTTTCTTACTTCTTTCTTACTTCTTTCTTACTTCTTTCTTAATTCTTTCTTACTTCTTTCTTCTTTCTTTCTTTCTTCTTTCTTACTTCTTTCTTTCTTACTTCTTTCTTCTTTCTTACTTCTTTCTTACTTCTTTCTAACTTCTTTCTTTCTTCTTTCTTTCTTACTTCTTTCTTACTTCTTTCGTACTTCTTTCTTACTTCTTTCTTACTTCTTTCTTTCTTACTTCTTTCTTACTTCTTTCGTACTTCTTTCTTACTTCTTTCTTACTTCTTTCTTACTTCTTTCTTCACTCCTTCTTACTTCTTTCTTACTTCTTTCTTACTTCTTTCTTACTTCTTTCTTCTTTCTTACTTCTTTCTTACTTCTTTCTTACTTCTTTCTAACTTCTTTCTTACTTCTTTCTTACTTCTTTCTTTCTTACTTCTTTGTTACTTCTTTCTTACTTCTTTCTTACTTCTTTCTTCACTCCTTCTTACTTCTTTCTTACTTCTTTCAAACTTCTTTCTTACTTCTTTCTTACTTCTTTCTTACTTCTTTCTTAATTCTTTCTTACTTCTTTCTTCTTTCTTTCTTTCTTCTTTCTTACTTCTTTCTTTCTTACTTCTTTCTTACTTCTTTCTTACTTCTTTCTAACTTCTTTTTTCTTCTTTCTTACTTCTTTCTTACTTCTTTCTTACTTCTTTCTTCTTTCTTTCTTACTTCTTTCTTACTTCTTTCTTTCTTCTTTCTTCTTTCTTTCTTCTTTCTTACTTCTTTCATACTTCTTTCTTACTTCTTTCTTCTTTCTTTCTTACTTCTTTCTTACTTCTTTCTTTCTTCTTTCTTCTTTCTTTCTTCTTTCTTACTTCTTTCTTACTTCTTCCTTTCTTTTTTCTTCTTTCTTTCTTACTTCTTTCTTACTTCTTTCTTACTTCTTTCTTACTTCTTTCTTACTTCTTTCTTACTTCTTTCTTACTTCTTTCTTACTTCTTTCTTACTTCTTTCTTACTTCTTTCTTACTTCTTTCTTCATTCCTTCTTACTTCTTTTTCTTTCTTCTTTCTTACTTCTTTCTTACTTCTTTCTTACTTCTTTCTTACTTCTTTCTTACCTCTTTCTTACTTCTTTCTTTCTTCTTTCTTACTTCTTTCTTACTTCTTTCTTACTTCTTTCTTTCTTCTTTCTTACTTCTTTCTATCTTCCTTATTTCTTCTTTCTTACTTCTTTCTTTCTTCTTTCTTACTACTTTCTTACTACTTTCTTACTTCTTTCTTACTTCTTTCTTACTTCTTTCTTACTTCTTTCTTACTTCTTTCTTACTTATTTCTTACTTATTTCTTACTACTTTCTTCTTTCTTACTTCTTTCTTACTTCTTTCTTTCTTCTTTCTTGCTTCTTTCTTCTTTCTTCTTTCTTTCTTACTTCTTTCATACTTCTTTCTTACTTCTTTATTCTTTCTTTCTTACTTCTTTCTTACTTCTTTCTTACTTCTTTCTTTCTTTTTCTTACTTCTTTCTTTCTTCTTTCTTACTTCTTTCTTTCTTCTTTCTTACTTCTTTCTTACTTCTTTCTTACTTCTTTCTTTCTTCTTTCTTACTTCTTTCTATCTTCCTTATTTCTTCTTTCTTACTTCTTTCTTTCTTCTTTCTTACTACTTTCTTACTACTTTCTTACTTCTTTCTTACTTCTTTCTTACTTCTTTCTTACTTCTTTCTTACTTATTTCTTACTTATTTCTTACTACTTTCTTCTTTCTTACTTCTTTCTTACTTCTTTCTTTCTTCTTTCTTGCTTCTTTCTTCTTTCTTCTTTCTTTCTTACTTCTTTCATACTTCTTTCTTACTTCTTTATTCTTTCTTTCTTACTTCTTTCTTACTTCTTTCTTACTTCTTTCTTTCTTTTTTCTTACTTCTTTCTTTCTTCTTTCTTACTTCTTTCTTTCTTCTTTCTTACTTCTTTCTTACTTCTTTCTTACTTCATTCTAACTTTTTTTTTCTTCTTTCTTACTTCTTTCTTACTTCTTTCTTACTTCTTTCTTCTTTCTTTCTTACGTCTTTCTTACTTCTTTCTTACTTCTTTCTTACTTCTTTCTTACTTCTTTCTTACTTCTTTCTTACTTCTTTCTTCTTTCTTACTTCTTTCTTCCTTCTTTCTAACTTCTTTCTTTCTTCTTTCTTTCTTACTTCTTTCTTACTTCTTTCGTACTTCTTTCTTACTTCTTTCTTACTTCTTTCTTTCTTACTTCTTTCTTACTTCTTTCTTTCTTCTTTCTTCTTTCTGTCTTCTTTCTTACTTCTTTCTTACTTCTTTCTTACTTCTTTCTTCTTTCTTTCTTACTTCTTTCTTACTTCTTTCTTTCTTCTGTCTTCTTTCTTTCTTCTTTCTTCTTTCTTACTTCTTTCTTCTTTCTTTCTTCTTTCTTACTTCTTTCTTACTTCTTTCTTACTTCTTTCTTCTTTCTTTCTTACTTCATTCATTCTTCTTTCTTACTTCTTTCTTCTTTCTTTTTTACTTCTTTCTTACTTCTTTCTTACTTCTTTCTTACTTCTTCCTTTATTCTTTCTTATTTCTTTCTTTCTTCTTTCTTACTTCTTTCTTCTTTCTTTCTTACTTCTTTCTTACTTCTTTCTTACTTCTTTCTTACTTCTTTCTTTCTTCTTTCTTACTTCTTTCTTTCTTACTTCTTTCTTACTTCTTTATTACTTCTTTCTTACTTCTTTCTAACTTCTTTTTTCTTCTTTCTTACTTCTTTCTTACTTCTTTCTTACTTCTTTCTTCTTTCTTTCTTACTTCTTTCTTACTTCTTTCTTTCTTCTTTCTTCTTTCTTTCTTCTTTCTTACTTATTTCTTACTTCTTTCTTACCTCATTCTTCTTTCTTTCTTACTTCTTTCTTACTTCTTTCTTTCTTCTGTCTTCTTTCTTTCTTCTTTCTTACTTCTTTCTTACTTCTTTCTTCTTTCTTTCTTACTTCTTTCTTACTTCTTTCTTTCTTCTTTCTTACTTCTTTATTACTTCTTTCTTACTTCATTCTAACTACTTTTTTCTTCTTTCTTACTTCTTTCTTACTTCTTTCTTCTTACTTTCTTACTTATTTCTTACTTCTTTCTTACTTCTTTCTTACTTCTTTCTTACTTCTTTCTTTCTTACTTCTTTCTTACTTCTTTCGTACTTCTTTCTTACTTCTTCCTTACTTCTTTCTTACTTCTTTCTTCACTCCTTCTTACTTCTTTCTTACTTCTTTCTTACTTCTTTCTTCATTCCTTCTTACTTCTTTCAAACTTCTTTCTTACTTCTTTCTTACTTCTTTCTTCATTCCTTCTTACTTCTTTCAAACTTCTTTCTTACTTCTTTCTTACTTCTTTCTTACTTCCTTCTTACTTCTTTCTTAATTCTTTCTTACTTCTTTCTTCTTTCTTTCTTTCTTCTTTCTTACTTCTTTCTTACTTCTTTCTTACTTCTTTCTTACTTCTTTCTTACCTCTTTCTTACTTCTTTCTTTCTTCTTTCTTACTTCTTTCTTACTTCTTTCTTACTTCTTTCTTTCTTCTTTCTTACTTCTTTCTATCTTCCTTATTTCTTCTTTCTTACTTCTTTCTTTCTTCTTTCTTACTACTTTCTTACTACTTTCTTACTTCTTTCTTACTTCTTTCTTACTTCTTTCTTACTTCTTTCTTACTTCTTTCTTACTTATTTCTTACTTATTTCTTACTACTTTCTTCTTTCTTACTTCTTTCTTACTTCTTTCTTTCTTCTTTCTTGCTTCTTTCTTCTTTCTTCTTTCTTTCTTACTTCTTTCATACTTCTTTCTTACTTCTTTATTCTTTCTTTCTTACTTCTTTCTTACTTCTTTCTTACTTCTTTCTTTCTTTTTTCTTACTTCTTTCTTTCTTCTTTCTTACTTCTTTCTTTCTTCTTTCTTACTTCTTTCTTACTTCTTTCTTACTTCTTTCTTTCTTCTTTCTTACTTCTTTCTATCTTCCTTATTTCTTCTTTCTTACTTCTTTCTTTCTTCTTTCTTACTACTTTCTTACTACTTTCTTACTTCTTTCTTACTTCTTTCTTACTTCTTTCTTACTTCTTTCTTACTTCTTTCTTACTTATTTCTTACTTATTTCTTACTACTTTCTTCTTTCTTACTTCTTTCTTACTTCTTTCTTTCTTCTTTCTTGCTTCTTTCTTCTTTCTTCTTTCTTTCTTACTTCTTTCATACTTCTTTCTTACTTCTTTATTCTTTCTTTCTTACTTCTTTCTTACTCTTCTTACTTCTTTTTTCTTTTTTCTTACTTCTTTCTTTCTTCTTTCTTACTTCTTTCTTTCTTCTTTCTTACTTCTTTCTTACTTCTTTCTTACTTCATTCTAACTTTTTTTTTCTTCTTTCTTACTTCTTTCTTACTTCTTTCTTACTTCTTTCTTCTTTCTTTCTTACGTCTTTCTTACTTCTTTCTTACTTCTTTCTTACTTCTTTCTTACTTCTTTCTTACTTCTTTCTTCTTTCTTACTTCTTTCTTCCTTCTTTCTAACTTCTTTCTTTCTTCTTTCTTTCTTACTTCTTTCTTACTTCTTTCGTACTTCTTTCTTACTTCTTTCTTACTTCTTTCTTTCTTACTTCTTTCTTACTTCTTTCTTTCTTCTTTCTTCTTTCTGTCTTCTTTCTTACTTCTTTCTTACTTCTTTCTTACTTCTTTCTTCTTTCTTTCTTACTTCTTTCTTACTTCTTTCTTTCTTCTGTCTTCTTTCTTTCTTCTTTCTTCTTCTTCTTCTTACTTCTTTCTTCTTTCTCTTTCTTCTTTCTTACTTCTTTCTTACTTCTTTCTTACTTCTTTCTTCTTTCTTTCTTACTTCATTCATTCTTCTTTCTTACTTCTTTCTTCTTTCTTTTTTACTTCTTTCTTACTTCTTTCTTACTTCTTTCTTACTTCTTCCTTTATTCTTTCTTATTTCTTTCTTTCTTCTTTCTTACTTCTTTCTTCTTTCTTTCTTACTTCTTTCTTTCTTCTTTCTTACTTCTTTCTTTCTTACTTCTTTCTTACTTCTTTATTACTTCTTTCTTACTTCTTTCTAACTTCTTTTTTCTTCTTTCTTACTTCTTTCTTACTTCTTTCTTACTTCTTTCTTCTTTCTTTCTTACTTCTTTCTTACTTCTTTCTTTCTTCTTTCTTCTTCTTCTTTCTTCTTTCTTACTTATTTCTTACTTCTTTCTTACCTCATTCTTCTTTCTTTCTTACTTCTTTCTTACTTCTTTCTTTCTTCTGTCTTCTTTCTTTCTTCTTTCTTACTTCTTTCTTACTTCTTTCTTCTTTCTTTCTTACTTCTTTCTTACTTCTTTCTTACTTCTTTCTTACTTCTTTCTTCTTTCTTTCTTTACTTCATTCATACTTCTTTCTTACTTCTTTCTTCTATCTTTTTTACTTCTTTCTTACTTCTTTCTTACTTCTTTCTTACTTCTTCCTTTCTTCTTTCTTACTTCTTTCTTTCTTCTTTCTTACTTCTTTCTTACTTCTTTCTTCTTTCTTTCTTACTTCTTTCTTACTTCTTTCTTACTTCTTTCTTACTTCTTTCTTTCTTCTTTCTTACTTCTTTCTTTCTTCTTTCTTACTTCTTTATTACTTCTTTCTTACTTCATTCTAACTACTTTTTTCTTCTTTCTTACTTCTTTCTTTCTTCTTTCTTACTACTTTCTTACTACTTTCTTACTTCTTTCTTACTTCTTTCTTACTTCTTTCTTACTTCTTTCTTACTTATTTCTTACTTATTTCTTACTACTTTCTTCTTTCTTACTTCTTTCTTACTTCTTTCTTTCTTCTTTCTTGCTTCTTTCTTCTTTCTTCTTCTTTCTTCTTCTTACTTCTTTCATACTTCTTTCTTCTTTATTCTTTCTTTCTTACTTCTTTCTTACTTCTTTCTTACTTCTTTCTTTCTTTTTTCTTACTTCTTTCTTTCTTCTTTCTTACTTCTTTCTTTCTTCTTTCTTACTTCTTTCTTACTTCTTTCTTACTTCATTCTAACTTCTTTTTTCTTCTTTCTTACTTCTTTCTTCATTCCTTCTTACTTCTTTCTTACTTCTTTCTTACTTCTTTCTTTCTTCTTTCTCTTACTTCTTTCTTTCTTCTTTCTTACTTCTTTATTACTTCTTTCTTACTTCATTCTAACTACTTTTTTCTTCTTTCTTACTTCTTTCTTACTTCTTTCTTACTTCTTTCTTCTTTCTTTCTTACTTCTTTCTTACTTCTTTCTTTCTTCTTTCTTACTTCTTTCTTACTTCTTTCTTTCTTACTTCTTTCTTACTTCTTTCGTACTTCTTTCTTACTTCTTTCTTACTTCTTTCTTACTTCTTTCTTACTTCTTTCTTACTTCTTTCTTCACTCCTTCTTACTTCTTTCTTACTTCTTTCTTACTTCTTTCTTCATTCCTTCTTACTTCTTTCAAACTTCTTTCAAACTTCTTTCTTACTTCTTTCTTACTTCTTTCTTACTTCTTTCTTAATTCTTTCTTACTTCTTTCTTCTTTCTTTCTTTCTTCCTTCTTACTTCTTTCTTTCTTACTTCTTTTTTACTTCTTTCTTACTTCTTTCTAACTTCTTTTTTCTTCTTTCTTACTTCTTTCTTACCTCTTTCTTACTTCTTTCTTCTTTCTTTCTTACTTCTTTCTTACTTCTTTCTTACTTCTTTCTTTCTTCTTCTTCTTCTTTCTTTCTTCTTCTTTCTTACTTCTTTCTTACTTCTTTCTTTCTTTTTTCTTCTTTCTTTCTTACTTCTTTCTTACTTCTTTCTTACTTCTTTCTTACTTCTTTCTTACTTCTTTCTTACTTCTTTCATTCATCCTTCTTACTTCCTTTTCTTTCTTCTTTCTTACTTCTTTCTTACTTCTTTCTTCTTTCTTTCTTACTTCTTTCTTACTTCTTTCTTACTTCTTTCTTACTTCTTTCTTTCTTCTTTCTTACTTCTTTCTTTCTTCTTTCTTACTTCTTTATTACTTCTTTCTTACTTCATTCTAACTACTTTTTTCTTCTTTCTTACTTCTTTCTTTCTTCTTTCTTACTACTTTCTTACTACTTTCTTACTTCTTTCTTACTTCTTTCTTACTTCTTTCTTACTTCTTTCTTACTTATTTCTTACTTATTTCTTACTACTTTCTTCTTTCTTACTTCTTTCTTACTTCTTTCTTTCTTCTTTCTTGCTTCTTTCTTCTTTCTTCTTTCTTTCTTACTTCTTTCATACTTCTTTCTTTTTTATTCTTTCTTTCTTACTTCTTTCTTACTTCTTTCTTACTTCTTTCTTTCTTTTTTCTTACTTCTTTCTTTCTTCTTTCTTACTTCTTTCTTTCTTCTTTCTTACTTCTTTCTTACTTCTTTCTTACTTCATTCTAACTTCTTTTTTTCTTCTTTCTTACTTCTTTCTTCATTCCTTCTTACTTCTTTCTTACTTCTTTCTTACTTCTTTCTTTCTTCTTTCTTACTTCTTTCTTTCTTCTTTCTTACTTCTTTATTACTTCTTTCTTACTTCATTCTAACTACTTTTTTCTTCTTTCTTACTTCTTTCTTACTTCTTTCTTACTTCTTTCTTCTTTCTTTCTTACTTCTTTCTTACTTCTTTCTTTCTTCTTTCTTACTTCTTTCTTACTTCTTTCTTTCTTACTTCTTTCTTACTTCTTTCGTACTTCTTTCTTACTTCTTTCTTACTTCTTTCTTACTTCTTTCTTACTTCTTTCTTACTTCTTTCTTCACTCCTTCTTACTTCTTTCTTACTTCTTTCTTACTTCTTTCTTCATTCCTTCTTACTTCTTTCAAACTTCTTTCAAACTTCTTTCTTACTTCTTTCTTACTTCTTTCTTACTTCTTTCTTAATTCTTTCTTACTTCTTTCTTCTTTCTTTCTTTCTTCCTTCTTACTTCTTTCTTTCTTACTTCTTTTTTACTTCTTTCTTACTTCTTTCTAACTTCTTTTTTCTTCTTTCTTACTTCTTTCTTACCTCTTTCTTACTTCTTTCTTCTTTCTTTCTTACTTCTTTCTTACTTCTTTCTTACTTCTTTCTTTCTTCTTTCTTCTCTTCTTTCTTTCTTCTTTCTTACTTCTTTCTTACTTCTTTCTTTCTTTTTTCTTCTTTCTTTCTTACTTCTTTCTTACTTA